>NW_007739269.1:37185-37631 GCF_000696425.1 Galeopterus variegatus | reverse complement strand
TATTGATTTCACTACAGTGTGAATGTACTTAACACTACTGAAACTGTGTACTTAAACATCGTTAAAATGGTAAATTTTATGTTGCATGCATTTCACCACAATTAAAATTTTTAAATAAAGTTTTTAAAACTCTTGTGCAAACATCTGACTATGATTATGTCATTGTGGGTAAGGGCATGGGAGTTATTCGGGCTCTGGACTAATGTTTAAATTCTGGCTCTCTATGGATTAATTGTGTGAAATTGGGAAATACTCTTAACCTTGTTAAGTAGCCTCAATTTCCTTGTCTATAAAAAAGTTATAATAATACCTTCCTTTGCAGGATTATTGAATTCATTAAATGAGACAATATATTTAATGCAGAATAATAAACAGCCTCTAAAATTGATTGTTTTTACTACTGTTAAAACTGAGAAGTCTACTGAATTTGTCAGTCAGGTCCTTGG
>NW_007739269.1:33055-35751 GCF_000696425.1 Galeopterus variegatus | reverse complement strand
ATTGTGGCAGGGGGTTTCACAGTCCACAGGTTTGACACGATTGTCTGGCTAGGATGTTGCTTGGTGTTGCCAATTTGGTATGGCTACCTCAGTGTCTGCTCAGTTGGCCACTAGTGCCTTTCGTGTGTGGTTGCCTTGGGTCTCAGGCCTCTCCAGGGGGCTGCCTCTCTGGTCAGCATGCACTCGGCCAGGCTGGGGATGGAGTCAGGTGGCAGCGGTGAGGCCTACCTGCTGGGTTGCGCGCCGACACCACAGGGCGTGTGGTCTCTGTGGAGCTTCCGCCTCCCCTGCTGGACATCTCCCTGCTCCGTGCACACTCGGGTCAAATTGATTTTAAATTACTCATGTGTCAGTCACTAAGTACAGCATATTGTTGAGGAGTTTGTGAGAAAGTCATAGTACCTGCCTTCAAGTAGCTGCCAATGTGGCTATGAAGAAAAGTCCCACGATTGGCCATCTATAAACTGGATGCCAGTAGCATGGCTCAGTCCAAGTCCAAAGGCCTCAAAACCAGGGAAGCTGATGGTGTCCTTGGTATAAGTTCTGGAACCCAAAAGCTGAAGACTCTCAAGCTCTGATGTCCGTGAACAGGGGAGAAGAGTGTATCCCAGCTCCAGCGGATCAGGAGACATGAGAATAATTTTTATAAAGTGAAAGATAGCTACAAAACAAAAGACATCAGATTTCCAATTATGTAAATATAGCTAAGAACAAAATGGCCTGCATAACCAGGCATTCGACAGAGTGAGGACAATGGCCAGGGCTATGACAATGAGGCTGCCATGGAGCAGGAAAGACACAGTTGAACAGCTTCAACACCTGGACGGTAGTTGTCATCACACTGCACAATTATTGAGGGCAAGACTGGACATTCAATCATTTTGATACAGCCTAATCTCGGGGTAATAACTGTCACATAATAATTAGCCTAATCTCGGGGTAATGACTGTCACATAATAATTATTCACTAATATTCTCAGTTACACAGAATAAATAAAGCCAAATTTGACAAACTAAATGCTGTTAAGCTATTTAAGGTGTATGGATTTGACAGGATGGAGAATTCTTCCCTGTATGAAGGGAGGCAGCTAGCATTCTTACAGTACACTACGAAAAAGAGAAGTCACTACTGACTGTCCTGAGGCATTGATACACATATTCTGATGGTTAGGGGGATGCTTGAAAATATTAAAGAATTTAGTGAATTCGTTCCTAGGAAAGTTAAAACAGAGAGGGAAATTCTCATGTCCTGAAAATCGCAGAGAAAGTACATTATCTCATCCTTTATTTACATTTTCTTTACCTTTGTTAACACAAACCTCAATGTGGAAAATACAAAAGATTGGAGGAGCATAAGAATAACTTTTATAAAGTGAAAGATAAATACAAAAGAAGAAGCAACAAATTTAAAAATTATGTAAAGTACCTAAGAACAAAATATCCCCCTTAACCATTCCTTCAACAGAGCTAGGATAATGGCCAGGTCTATGACAATGAGGCTGCCATGGAGCAGGAAAGACAGTTGAACAGCTTCAACACCTGGACGGTAGTAGTCATCACACTGCACAATTATTGAGGGCAAGACTAGACATTCAATCATTTTGATACAGCCTAATCTCAGGATAATGACTGTCACATAACAATTGTTCAGTAATATTCTCAGTTACACAGAATAAATAAAGCCAAATTTAACAAACTAAATGCTGTTAAGCTATTTCAGGTGTATGGATTTGACAGGATGGAGAATTCTTCCCTGTATGAAGGGAGGCAGCTAGCGTTCTTACAGTACACTAGGAAAAAGAGAAGTCACTACTGACTGTCCTGATGCATTGATACACATATTCTGATGGTTAGGGGGATCCTTGAAAATATTAAAGAATTTAGGCTTGCATGAACAAAAATGCTGTCCCCAATTCTCTAATTATACAGCAAAAGCAGGATTTCCTAAAGAGTTCTGGTGAAGGTGAGCTGATACATCACTGATTCTCAGGCAGTGGTTCAGAAAGGTTTAGAATTGTGGATATGTGGATGTCCAATATCACTAGGCTAGACACTCCCAGTCCCTGGGAGGGGAGTGCACAATATATGTGGAAATACTGAGGAGGTGAGAGGATGCTTTGGGAGAGGTAGACAGTAAAGGCAGCTTTAGTATATCACTATGGAATTAGAAGCCCGAAGACATCATCATGTCATCTCATACAACTGTCCCCTCCAACTATCAGATACTTCTGTACACACACACACACACACACCTAGCACCCTTTTGGATGGTTTTATGATCAGAATCAGGTGGAGGTAATGAATCCTCAGCTATAAAAAGGGGATAAGGGTGAACAACTTCTCTGCTTGTACTGAGCTACATGACCCTTGATGAGCCAATGGAAACTTAGTCATGAGAAAGCTGCCATGAGTGGAAGGACCTCCATGGAGCCCATTCATATGGAAAACATGAATTTATTAAGGAGACGACCAAGTGCCTGGTATTTGAGGATACAACAGAGAATAAGGTAAGATCCATGCATATATAAAGCATGTATCTTACACACCTAGTCTAGAATATCAACATTCCCAAGAGGAAAATCTGGAGGGGTAGAAAAAAGATTTTAAAAGAAGATTTTTAAAGCTTCCTTAAAAGTTGTTCTGGGGCCGGCCCAGTGGCGCACTGGATAGTGCGCCGCTTGGGAAGCGCGGCGGCG
>NW_007739269.1:30802-31775 GCF_000696425.1 Galeopterus variegatus | reverse complement strand
AATGTGGTCTATACATACCAGGCAATAGTATTCAGAGTAAAAATGAAGGAAATTCTGACACGTGCCACAACATGAATGAACCTGGAAGCCATTATGCAAAATGAAATATGCCAGTCACAAAAAGACAGATACTGAATAATTCCACTTATATCTGGTACCTAGAATAGTCAAATTCATAAATACACAAAGTATCTGGGTCTCAAGGGGAGGGGGAAACAGGAGTTTCTGCTTAATGGGTATGGAGATTCAATTTTCCAAGATGAAAAGACATCTGCATATTGATTTCACTACAGTGTGAATGTACTTAACACTACTGNACTACAAAGCTTCTGCACAACAAAGAAAACAGTCAACAGAGTGAGAAGATGACCTACTGAATGGGAAAAAATATCTGCAAACTATCCATCTGACAAGGGATTAATATCCAGAATATACAAAGAATTTAAACAATTTAACAGTAAAAATAATAATCCAGTTTAGAAATGGGCAAAGGATCTGAAGAAACATTTCTCGGCGGAAGACATACAAATGCCCAACAGGTACATGAAAAAATGCTCGACATCACTAATGATCAGGGAAATTCAAATCAAAACCACATTGAGTCTATCATCTTACCCCCGTTAGACTGGCTATTATCAAAAAGACAGAGAATAACAAATGCCGACGAGGATGCAGAGAAAGGGGAACCCTTCTACACTGTTGGTGTGACTGTAAATAAGTACATCCATTATGGAAAACAGAATGGAGGTTTCTCAAACAAGTACAGANGTAATATCACCATTTTCATTTCCAATTTTTGTTATTTGTGTCTTCTCTCTTCTTTTTTTATCCTTGCTAATGTTTTGTCAATTTCATTTGTCTTTTAAAAAACACAACTTTCTGTTTCATTGATCTGTTGTATTATTTTGGGGGTTCTATTTCATTTTGTTCTGCTCTGATCTTAATTATTTCTTTCCATCTACTAACTTTGGGT
>NW_007739269.1:28296-28997 GCF_000696425.1 Galeopterus variegatus | reverse complement strand
ATCATTGAAAGATATTGATTTACTCCTAGCATTATATATATGTGTATATATATATATATATGTTTTGTATGGATGTTTTAAATATCTTTTGTACCTTTCTTTCTGATTTACTGATTGGCTTCTGTTTTTGTTGGGTTGTTGGAATAGTGGATAAAACTTTTTTTGTGTCTGTATTGTTAACATTTTATTTTACTAATGGCTTTTGTTCTATCTTGAGTATTCATGATCGTGATTGTTGTTTTTCAGGTACCAGATTCTATACTCCCTTGAAATTTCTTGTAAGACTGCTCATGTGGTAGTAAACTCTCACGGTTTTTGATTGTCTGGGATATATACCATTTGTCCTTCACTTTGGAAGGATAGCCTTGCTGGGTAAAGTACTATTGGCTGGCAATTTTTGTCTTTTAGTATTTTGAATATATCATCCCATTCTCCTCTGGCTTTTAGGGTTTCTGATGAAAAGTCTGATGTTAGTCTGATGGGGGTTCACTTATAGGTGACTTGACACATCTCTCTTGCAACATATAAGATTCTCTCTTCTTCTTTGAGTTTTGCCAGTTTGACTGTAAAATGTCTTGGAGAGGACTTTTTGGCTTGAATATGTTGGGAGTTCTTTGACCTTTCTCTATCTCTCCCTATTCCTGGGAAGTTTTCTGCTATTATTTCATTGAACATGTTTTCAGTGCCATTTCCTTTTTCCT
>NW_007739269.1:24375-27001 GCF_000696425.1 Galeopterus variegatus | reverse complement strand
ACTGACCTGGCATGGCCTGGGGTCCCACCCAGAGGGTGCTGGGACTCTGTGGCTTTGCTGCTTTGGGTCCCAGGGTGCAGCAGTGTCAGGGGCCTCTCTCAGGGGTGGGAACTTGATGGATCATAAAAATAATTTTAAATGGATTCTTTCACCTCCTGGACAGTGTCTGAAAATATCTCACATGAGAACAGGGAGTTTCAGAGATCCCATTGAACTCAATGAAAAACAAAATATGAGGGCATAATTAGAACTAGCAAGTGAAAATGTAGCTCTATCCTATGCAACTGTAGTGTAGTTTCTGTGGAAGGAGCAAATGGTGCTTTTTGGTAACTAAGGAAAATAGGAATGCCGTATAAGGTCTCATTCAGAAGCACAGTCTAGTGGCTACTTCAAGAAAGTCTAGCTGGACTACCTGGGTTCATGACATAGCCCCATCCTGCACTGGCTTTGTGACCTTGGGAACCTCAATATCTTCCTCTGTTGAAATGATGATCACAAACATTTTGATGGGTTGTTATGAAAATCAAATGATGGTATGTTCCTATTACAATGCCTGAAACAAATAAGCACTTGACATGTTAGCCATTTCCTCAATGGAGAAAACTAATCCATTCAGCTATGCAAGCTGGATGAAAGTTTCTCTGAGATGATCTGCTAGCCTTCCATTAATTCTTAGCTCACTATAACCATTTTTATTTCTTCCCTTTTTTTTTTTTTTGTCCTTTTTGAGACCGGCTGCACCGCGCTCAGCCAGTGAGCACTGTGAGTGCACCAGTCATCCCTATATAGGATCCGAACCCGTGATGTGAGCGCTGCCTTCTCCCGAGTGCACCACGGGCTTGGCCCAATCATTTTTATTTCTGACTTCATCTCTGCTATAGACTGAATGCCCTCCATTAACCTCATTGAAGCTTAAATCCCCACTGTAATTGTTGAGAGTGGGAGATCCTATTATGGCAATTGAAAGGTGGGGCCTTGAAGAGTTAATTAGATGTAGGACCATGCCATAGTGAATGGATTAGTAATGGTGGTCAGGGGCGTGGTTCTGAGGACTTTAAAAGAAGAGTTTCTGAGAGGTTAATCTCTCTCTGGTCTGGTCTCATGGCTATTTTTCTGCTATGTGAGACCCCTACATTGCCGTAAAGCCACCACCAAAAAGACTCTCACCAGATGTGTTTCCTGAACTTTGGACCTCCCAGCCTCTGAAGCTATAAGCAAAAAGTTTAATTTTCTTTAGAAATTACCCAATTCCAGGTATTTTTGTCATAAGCAACAGAAATGGGCTCATACGATCTCTTGTGTGCCCATGAACGTATATATAGAGTAAATGCCCTGTCCAAATGACTAACATCCTATGGCTTCTAGGATAGCTGACCTCTGTCACATTAACAAAACAGCCACCATTCAATAACCCAGTTCCTTTTGATTGTGGGTTAGTGTGACTGAATCCCCAGAATTTGATAATCTCAGTAGAAAATGAAACAAAATCCCCAGAATTTGATAATCTCAGTAGAAAATGAAACAAATAAACAGATGAATAACTGAATTCATTCCTAGGAAAGTTAAAACAGAGAGGGAAATTCTCATGTCCTGAAAATCGCAGAGAAAGTACATTATCTCATCCTTTATTTACATTTTCTTTTCCTTTGTTAACACAAACCTCAAGATGGAAAATACAAAAGATTGGAAGAGCATGAGAACAACTTTTATAAAGTGAAAGATAAATACAAAAGAAGAAGCAACAAATTTAAAATTATGTAAAGTACCTAAGAACAAAATATCCCCCTTAACCATTCCTTCTACAGAGCTAGGATAATGGCCAGGTCTATGACAATGAGGCTGCCATGGAGCAGGAAAGACACAGTTGAACAGCTTCAACACATGGACGGTAGTAGTCATCACACTGCACAATTATTGAGGGCAAGACTAGACATTCAATCCTTTTGATACAGCCTAATCTCGGGGTAATGACTGTCACATAATAATTATTCAGTAATATTCTCAGTTACACAGAATAAATAAAGCCAAATTTAACAAACTAAATGCTGTTAAGCTATTTAAGGTGTATGGTTTTGACAGTGATGGAGAATTCTTTCCTGTATGAAGGGAGGCAGCTAGCATTCTTACAGTACACTAGGAAAAAGAGAAGTCACTACTGACTGTCCTGATGCATTGATACACATACTCTGATGATTAGGGAGATGCCTGAAAAGGAGAAAATCTGGGATATCAAATAATTTGGGCTTGTATGCACTAAAATGTTGCCCCCAATTCTCTAATTATGCAGCAAATACAGAATTTCCTAAAGAGCTCGGTTGAAGGTGAATTGATATGTCCCTGATTCTCAAGAAGTGGTTCAGAAAGGTTTAGAATTGTGGATATGTGGATGTCCAATATCACTAGGCTAGACACTCCCAGTCCCTGAGAGGGGAGTACACAATATATATGGAAATACCGAGGAGGTGAGAGGGTGCTTTAGGAGAGGTAGATAGTAAAGGCAAATTTCCTACAAATTTATCTATGCTCTCCCCCCATCCCTCCTCTTCTGTGTCACTTCAAACCCTGCCTATTCCTCTGGCTTAATACAAATTCTTCTCTTTTATTCCCTCTAAATTCCTATAAAAGG
>NW_007739269.1:22593-23588 GCF_000696425.1 Galeopterus variegatus | reverse complement strand
TATTATACAGTAGTTGTGTTGACATAGTAATTAGTGTTTTTGTGATGCTGCATTATTTCTAATCTTGTCTGTTTCTAATCTCTAGACAAGATTAGACTCCTAGTAAGCAGGAATGCTTCTTAGCCTCTGCCATAGTTCACTGCAGGTCCTTGGGCAAGTTTCCTGTTGCTTGCTGTGGCTCAATTTTCACAGCTACATTATGGGGTTAATACCAGGACTTGCCTCAGAGACTTGTGAGAGTAAATGAACGATGGATACAAAATGCCTGGCACATAGGTGTCACTCATATGTAAGATCATCACTGTTGCTGTTACTGTTTTTCCTCAACTGTGTACATAGTAGATATTCAGCAAATAATTATTGATGGCTGAGTTTGTTGTAGTAATTATTTAAAATAATGTGGATGCCTCTTGTTCATTCATTAATGCCTCTACATTTCTGGAGGTGGGAGAGAAAGAAGAATGGGTCAAAAATACTGTGAAGCTATAATCAATAAGGCAGGAGAGGAACTGGGAATGTATAGTGTCTCAAAAGCCAAAGGACAAGACTTTGAGACAGTAAAGGGGGTTAAAAGTCTTGCACAGACAACAACAAGAAAAATAAAACCCAAGTCAAACATGAAGAAAGGACTTAGATAGTATTTTTCCAGAGAAGAAACATAAATGGCCAACAAACACATGATTAGATACTCAACATCCCTAATAATCAGGGAAATGCAAATCAAACCATAATGAGATACCACCTCACAGTCATTAAGATGGCTATTATCAGAAAAACAAAAAGAAAGAAAAAAATAACAAGTGTTGGGAAGGATGTGGACAAATAGGAACCCTTGCGCACTGTTGATGAAAATGTAAAATGGTGCAGCAGTTATGGAAAACACTATGGTGGTTCCCCCGCAGAATTTAAAAAATTACTATGTACTCAGCAATTTCAGTACTGGGTATATATCCAGAAGTATTGAAAGCACTGTCTCAAAGACATATTTGTACACC
>NW_007739269.1:20892-22583 GCF_000696425.1 Galeopterus variegatus | reverse complement strand
TAAAGGAGGTTAAAAGTCTTGCACAGACAACAACAAGAAAAAAAAAAAAAAAAACCCGAGTCAAACATGAACAAAGGACTTAGTATTTTTCCAAAGAAGAAACATAAATGGCCAACAAATACATGATTAGATACTCAACATCCCTAATAATCAGAGAAATGCAAATCAAACCATAATGAGATACCACCTCACAGCCATTAAGATGGCTATTATCAGAAAAACAAAAAGAAAGAAAGAAAATAACAAGTGTTGGGAAGGATGTGGACAAATAGGAACCCTTGCACACTGTTGATGAAAATGTAAAATGGTGCAGCAGTTATGGAAAACACTATGGTGGTTCCCCCGCAGAATTTAAAAAATTACTATGTAGGGCCGGCCCGGTGGCGCACTGCTACAGTGCGCCGCATGGGAAGCGTGGCGGCCCTCCCACCAAGGGTTCGGATCCCACATACAGACCGGCCGCTCACTGGCTGAGCAAGGGGCGGGGGCAACGCCAAGGGTTGCGATCCCGTTGCCGGTCCCGGTCTGGTACGGGGGCGACACTGAGGGTTGCGATCCGTTGCCGGTCACGAAAAAAGACAAAAAGGAAAAAAAATATATATTACTATGTACTCAGCAATTCCAGTACTGGGTATATATCCAGAAGTATTGAAAGCACTGTCTCAAAGACATATTTGTACACCCATGCTCATAGCAGCAGTATTGACAATAGCCAAGATGTAGAAAGCAGCCCATGTGTCCATCAATAGATGAACGGCTAAACAGAATGTGGTCTATACATACCAGGCAATAGTATTCAGAGTAAAAATGAAGGAAATTCTGACACATGCCACAACATGAATGAACCTGGAAGCCATTATGCAAAATGAAATATGCCAGTCACAAAAAGATAGATACTGAATAATTCCACTTATATCTGATATCTAGAATAGTCAAATTCATAAATACAGAAAGTATCTGGGTCTCAAGGGGAGGGGGAAACAGGAGTTTCTGCTTAATGGGTATGGAGATTCAATTTTACAAGATGAAAAGACATCTGCATATTGATTTCACTACAGTGTGAATGTACTTAACACTACTGAAACTGTGTACTTAAACATCGATAAAATGGTAAATTTTATGTTGCATGCATTTCACCACAATTAAAATTTTTAAATAAAGTTTTTAAAAGTCTTGTACAAATATCTGACTATGATTATGTCATTGTGGGTAAGGGCATGGGAATTATTCAGGCTCTGGACTAATGTTTAAATTCTGGCTCTTGGGGCCGGCCTGGTGGTGCACTGCTACAGTGTGCCGCTTGGGAAGCGCGGTGGCGTTCCCGCCGAGGGTTCGAATCCCACATGCAGACCGGCCGCTCACTGGCTGAGCGAGGTGCGGGAGCAACACCGAGGGTTGCGATCCCGTAGCCGGTCCCGGTCTGGTACGGGCGCGACACTGAGGGTTGCGATCCGTTGCCAGTCACGAAAAAAGACAAAAAGGAAAAATAAATAAATAAATAAATAAATAAATTCTGGCTCTCTATGGATTAATTGTGTGACATTGGGAAATACTCTTGACCTTGTTAAGTAGCGTCAATTTCCTTCTCTATAAAAAGTTATAATAATACCTTCCTTTGCAGGATTATTGAATTCATTAAATGAGACAATATATTTAATGCAGAATAATAAACAGCCTCTAAAATTGATTGT
>NW_007739269.1:19149-19778 GCF_000696425.1 Galeopterus variegatus | reverse complement strand
TACCAAATGATCCTTAATGCTACAGAAATTGAAACCAAGCAGTAGTATTGTAAGAACCAAGTAATCAGTCGAGAAATGTGAATAAAGGTTGAGAAAAAGACAATTGAATTTACTGATACTTTCCATATAAAAAACGTGGTATTTCAAGCCAGTAGGAAAAGCTGATGTTGGGACAAACAGCTAGTCATTTGGGGGGAAAGTCTCTTTGTCACATCCTTCAGGTTCTCCTTGCTACTTTAGGCTTAGGTCTACAATATAAAGTAAAGAAGCACTACGCACCTATGGGAATGGCCAAAATCCAGAATACTGACACTACCAAATGCTCCCGAGGATATGGAGCAACAGGAACTCTCAATCACTGCTGGTGGGAATATCACACCACAGACTTCTGTTTATGTAGAATGAACAAACACCTTCAATATTTCAGCCTCCAGTAGCAGAGATTTCTGTTACTCACAGTAGAAAGCATTCCTAAGAGATGAAATAACATTTATCAGAGTTAAGCTACTTCTTCAAGGTCCAATAGGCCTAGGTATTGCTTTTTAATTGATGTCGAAGTTTCTAAGGATCTATTGAGATTAGTGTATGTTTTTTCAACTTGTCACATACTAATGTAGTGAATTACATGA
>NW_007739269.1:13264-18171 GCF_000696425.1 Galeopterus variegatus | reverse complement strand
TTAATCTTTCCCCATTGAGTATTCTTCGCGGTTGCAAAGAGCAATAGGCTCAGAGCAGGGGGTAGAATGGAGGTGCATCCACAAGTAACCAGCATTTTGGAACTGATGGAAAGATGCAAAGACATTATAAAACCTAGGCAATGGGAGAAGGGACCAAGGTGTGCAAGCCATTTGCAAGTCAGTGCTAAATGGCAAAATTGGACATTTTATGAAATTAAAAACTGAGTGAAAAATGAGAAGTAGGAATGAGATCAAGTTTTTCTCCCTAAGAAATGGTATAGAAATGAGAGGTGGGAACGTACACCAGGCATTGAATGTTCCTATGAGAATTCAGGGACCAGAGTGCTATTTCTGAATTTCTTAACATGGGAAAAGGAAATGAACCTCTCTGTGCTCACTTTCCTTAATCTGTAAAACTAAAATCGTGTCATAAAACTGTGGTGAGGATTAATTGCTTTAATTTATATAACGTGCTCAGGATGGTACCTGGCATTACTAAGGCTCCTTACATGTTGGCCCTTCTATTTGAGTCAGGTTTGGAGATTATTCCCTAATGTTCTAAGTTTGTGCACAGGAAGGCGAGGCAATTCTGAGACAGCTGCCAGGAACTGTTTGGCGCCAGCTCAACTACTCACAAGGGAGAGGCAGAAATAGCCATTCACTGGATGGCTGAGCCGAGGGTGACCTAACGAGTCACTGCTACTTCACACACACCAGCTGTCTACAGGGCACAGTTTACTTCCCTATTTCTTGGTTCTCTCTACCATTCAAGGAGCTAAAGTTTTCACCAGAATAACAGAAGCATGTTCCAGGCAGCCAGAAGAACTGCCTGCTCTGTGAAGAAAGTTACACTGTCCTCAGCCACGTGGAATCCCCGCCCCTTTCTTCCAATCCCACGTGACGACAGGCTTTCAGTTTCCCTTTCGCTTGTTGCATCGCTCTCGTTGTTATTTTTGCACCACTCGGTCACCATGCAGTCCCTGATGATGAAATAAAACTGAATTTCAGGGCCGGCCTGGTGGCGCACTGCTACAGTGCGCCGCATGGGAGCGCGGTGGCGCTCTCGCCGAGGGTTCGGATCCCACATACAGACCGGCTGCTCACTGGCTGAGCGAGGTGCTGGCGCGACACTGAGGGTTGCGATCCATTGCCGGTCATGAAAAAAGACAAAAAGGAAAAAAAAAAAAAGGACTGAATTTCATTGTGAGCTCTAACTGTGGACAGGGTTTTGCTTTGAGCTGTTTCACTTTAAGGAGCCAGAAACGGCTTCATACACAGGAAGGTCGCACAGAAGATGGGAACCGAGACAGAGCCACGTGATAGAGGGGATGGAGCTGACGCTTGTTCAACTGCAGTTAATGTGTGGCCATGTGTTCTCTTCTCAACCCTGGGCCTGGCATAATCCACCGCTAGGAGTGGTTGTGAGAATGATGTAAACTCAACTCAGAGAACCGCCTGGCGTCCAAAGGGAAAAGTAAATCCGTGCTCCGGGCAGTCTGGCATCTGTATGGGAGAGGGCCAATCGGGACCTTCCAGCATAGGTGTCCTGACAGCAAATGGTAGGAAATGTAGGGTCGGCAGCCCTTGTGTGTCCCTGGTCTATCCATACATTGATGGGAGCTTTCCAACTGAGGCAGGGCATGTAGACTGCAGAACCCCCTGGTAGTGTTTGTGTATGGGAGAATGGGAGTATCAGTGTAGGAGGGAAAAGGAATATCTTTCTCTCATGCATTGCAAGGTTTACAGCTGACACCCGTGTACCAAAACACAGACGAAAAGAGAAAACAAATTTATGAACCAAAGTTTTACGTGACATAGGAGACTTGATAAATGAAAACTGAAAGACCCAGGGAAAAATGCATATTTTTATACTTAGGTTCGGTGAAGAATGAACAGTTGTGTAAAAGCATTGTTGGACCAAGAGGGGGATTGAAGTATGAGAATTAACAGGGAATTTAGCAAGGCCTGTTTGTTCAGATTCTTGTTGGCATCTGTGAGTCTTCATTTCTTTCCTCTGGGTGTAGGGCACGACACCTGTCCCATGAGGGTCTTATGACTAACTTTCAGGGGAGGTAGGTCAGAGAATGACCTTCTTGCTTCTGCTGTTCTCTCAGGTTCTCAGGTGCCATGTGTTAGGGTAGCATTCCTGAATCCTAACATTAGGAAGAGTTAGGCAGAGTTCCCAGGGAAGTGGCCTATTACCAGCCTTATTACGAATGACCAGGAGGGAAACTGAGGAAGGAGTCTCATCAAGGCCTCTGACACACCCAGGATGTGAGAAGGGGAAAAGGAACAGAGAAGTGTCAGGAACCAGGTCTTAGCTGCATATTCTGCTGCACACCAGGTCAGGGGCTTGAATGTGGACTCTCCACCCCACCAGCTGTTGGCTTGCGGTTATAGAGACTCCCCAGCCTGGGCAGAAGCAGCCTCAGGCACTGAGTGAGGGTGAGAGTGAGGCAGCAGGTGGAAGATGGGAGGACAGACTGCTTTTCCTTTACCACCAATATAAGGTTTCCCATCGTGATTCCCAAGTTCCACAGGGGCTCTAGGTTGCTGAACAAAGTTTTCCAGTGTAATTAGGGTTTTTTTCGTGAGATTACCACTCCTTTTACTATTATGGAGGGTATTGTTTTTGAGCAAGGCTCTTCCTCCTTTTCTGTGTCCTCATTACCTCCCATTCCCATCCTTTTCTAATAGACTTTACTCCACGTGTAACCTGGAGCTGCTACAGTCACTACCCATGGTTAGGAGAAACCCCACATTTGTTTTAATATGATTTAAATAGGAAAAACCAGTGAAGACAAAGATGGTAATATTATGCTCATCCCCAATTAACCACTCAGATAAGTTCTTGTAAATATTATCAACATCAGCAGTCCTCAAATGTCTTGGTTTCAGGAGCTATTAAAACTCTTAAGAATTAGGGCCGGCCTGGTGGCGCACTGCTACAGTGCGCCGCTTGGGAGCGCAGCGGCGCTCCCGCTGAGGGTTCGGATCCCACATACAGACCTGCCGCTCACTGGCTGAGCAACGTGCAGACGCAACACCCAACACCGAGGGTTGCGATCCCGTTGCCGGTCCCGGTCTGGTATGGGCACGACACTGAGGGTTACGATCCGTTGCTGGTCACAAAAATAGACAAAAAGGAAAAAAAAAAAAAAACTCTTAAGAATTACTGAGACCCCAAAGACGTTGTGCTTGTGTATCTCTATTTATTGACATTTTCCATACTGGAAATTAAAACTGAGAAAGTTTTAAATATTTATTTTTTCATTTAAAAATAAAAAATAAACACAAATATATGAAACATAATAAAAAGCCCATTCAAAATTAGAAAAAAATAATAATAATTTTACCAACAATAATGAAGCATAAAATACATTGAAATAATACCTCAGAAAGAATGCAGAAGACATACAATATAATCCAGCCAACAATAAAACTTTATTATGAGACATTTTAAAATAGCCCAATAATATGACAAGATTCACAATTTATCTTTATGAATGCTTAAAATATTTTATTATTCAATAAATAAAAGTAAATACCTTAATTTGTGAAATGCTTAATAAATACTCATTAATGGATAATAAATATATGTTCAGTAAGTGAATGTGTATTTCTCAGGTGGAAGACACAACTGCCTTATCCTAGCCTTGTCAACCTCCTGTTGCAGAGTTTGATTTCCCTCCTTAATGATGCTCACCACCCACCACATGCTTAAGTAGCCCTTGTTCCCTTAGGAGAATAAGGAGTGGGAGAATTTGCTTAATCCTCTTTGGTAGCAAAGGTTAAAAAAACTAGTCTCAATTTAAGGAGAAAAGAATATGTAATATTTTTCATTGGTTTCTGGTCATTTTATATGAACTAAAAAATCAATTATAGCCAGTCCTGTATGTAAGGAGCTTGAACATGGGTACTCTGTCCTAACAACAAGTAAGGTGCTAAACAGACTGAAAATCAACAACTCTTTGACTCCATGAGAAGTAAGGACACAGGGCAAACCACTTCCCCCAAGACTTCAGAGAGATAAACAAATCTGGGGAGTGGTGGCTTACAAGAGCAATCTTACCAGCAAAACCACTGTGGGAACCAGTGCTGGGTAGAGAAACCTGAACTGTAATTGAAGAATAGCTGAGGTTCAGTGTGGACAACTGAGAATTAGAAACTCCAGAGAACACAGTCACAGGAAGGCACACACTCCTTGAGTTTTACCTCTAGGACATCTACCTGGTTCTCATGGTAAATGTTGGGGGAAAAATCCCCTAATGTTTCCAGCAAGGGGGAGGGAAAAGAAACCATTTGGAAGCACTCCATTCTTCTTAACCAGGTCTGCCCTCAGGAGAAATTACTTAACCAGAGCCTAACTGGATGGGTTTTATTAGAGCCTAACTAACGTGGGGGAAGGAAAATACCCATCTCCAGCCCATTCAATCCATCCTGTCGCACCTAAGGGAATTTATAAAGGAGAAATACCCGTAAAATTCACAGTCCATAGGCACAGGCTCACTAAAAGACTGAGACATAATCACCAGAAGACTACAGAATATTTCTCCTCCCCAACCTTACTAATATATTTTTAAAGGCCTATTTACAGCAGTAAAATTATACGGCATACTAAAAAATAAAAAATGCAATTTGAAGAGATAGAACAAGCATCAGAACCAGATATGATAGAGATGTTGGAATATTCAGATCAAGAATTTTAAATTATGATTAATATTCTAAGGGCTTTAATGGATAAATTAGCATGCAGGAAAAAAATGGGCAAAGTAACCTGAGAGATGGAAAACATAAGAAAGAATCAGAAAGAAATGTTGTTTAATTTCCACATATTTGTGAACTTTCCAGTTTTCCTCCTTTTATTGATTTCTAGTTTCATACCATTGTGGTTGGAAATGATACTT
>NW_007739269.1:12619-13058 GCF_000696425.1 Galeopterus variegatus | reverse complement strand
AGCATGCAGGAAAAAATGGGCAAAGTAACCTGAGAGATGGAAAACATAAGAAAGAACCAGAGAGAAATGCTAAAGATCAAAAAAACACTGCAACAAAAGTGAAGAATGCTTTTCAGGGGCTTATTCAAAGACTAGACAAGACTGAGGAAAGAATCTCTGAGCTTCAGGATATACTAACAGAAACCTCCCAAAGCGAAATGCAAGCAAGAAAAGACTAGGGAGAAAAGAAACAGAACAAAATAACTAAGCACTGGACAAGGACTACAAAAGGAGTAACATACATATAATGGGAATATCAGAAGGAGAAAAAGAGAGAAAGGAACAGAAGAAATGATTTGTAAAATAATGATGTACAGTTTTCTCTAATTAATGTCAGATACAAAACCACAGATGCAGGAATCTCAGAGAACACCAAGCAGGTGAAAGCCACAAATACTAC
>NW_007739269.1:9771-10571 GCF_000696425.1 Galeopterus variegatus | reverse complement strand
ACAAAATTTGTATAGAAAGTGTGCAATATGATGTTTGATATACATATACATTGTGAAATGATTACCACCATCAAGCAAGTTAACATATCCGTCACCTCACATAATTACCTTTTGTGTTCTTTTGTGGTTAGAACGCTTGAGATCTGCACTCTTAGCAAATTCTAAGTATACATTGTTATTAACTATAGTCACCGTGCTGTAGGACTTCAGAGCGGATGTATATCACGTTCATCTTGTAACTGAAAATTTGTACCCTTTGACCAATATCTCCCCTTTTCCCCCAACCTTCATCCCCTGATAACTGCCATTTTAGTCTCTGTTACTAGAGTTTGACTTTTTTTTCAATTACACTTTAAGTGAGGTCATTCAGTATTTGCCATTCGGTGCCTGGCTTATTTACCTTAAGTTCATCCATGTTGTGACAAATGGCGTGACCTTCTTCTTTTTTAAGGCTGCATAGTATTCCATTGTGTATATGTGTATGTGTGTATATATACACACCCACTATATACTTGTACATATAATACACATATACAACATACACATTATTTATATATATACCACATTTTCTTTACTCTTTCATCTACTGACAGACACTTAGCTTGTTTCCATATCCTGGCTATTGTGAATAATGCTGCAATGAACATGGGAATGCAAGCATCTCTTTGAGATAGGGAATTTATTTCCTTTAGATATATACTCAGAAAAGGAATTGCTAGATCTTTTGTTAGTTTAATTTTAAATTTCTTGATGAACCTCCATACTGTTTTCCATATTGGCTGTATCAATTTACATTCCAA
>NW_007739269.1:8020-8879 GCF_000696425.1 Galeopterus variegatus | reverse complement strand
GTATGTATATTGTTACAAATTGTACTTATTCTTTATGCTCCTTGTCCAATCTCTCCCTATCTCCTTCTCCCTCCCCCCTCTCACTGCTGATAAACCTAGATTTCTTCTCTCCCTCTGAAAGAGTAATGGTTACTCTGTTGATTTGTTTTTTACATGATCTGTCCAATGCTGAAAAGTGTGTTCAGGTTCCCCATTAATATCATAGAGAAGATGCTTCTTCTGTCGCTCTGGAATGGGCTTTGTGGAGAGAGATAACCTTTTCTTTACTTTGGTCTCTGCTGGTGACTCTCCATGTGTCAATGCATTCCAGGGGCTGGTGGAACATCTGTGTGGTGGTTGTGACATCTAGCCACTTTTGTGGCAGCCATGATTACTGTGGTGGCTGTGGTGGGCCACCCACATGGAGGTGATGTTTTTGGCATGATGCTTGGCATTGGTGGTATGTATGTCTTGCTGAGTGGGGGTCCAGTCCCTGGCTCTATGAATCAGGACTCTGGGCAGGCCCCAAGTCACTGGCAGTGTGCCTGGTTGTGGGTGGGCAGGTCCAGTACACAGATTCATGCCCCAGGCCCCTAGGCAGGGCCCAAAGGTGCTGGCAGTGTGCCTGGTTGTGGGCAGGGTATCTGGTCCTCAGATCCATGCCCTGGGCCCCTGGGTGGGGCCCTGAGGCACCGTGAGTGTGCCTGGTTGTGGGTAATGGTCCAGTCCCCAACTCCATGTCTCAAGTTCCCTAGTGGGCCCCACGGCACTGGCGGTGTGCCTGGATGTGGGAGTGGAGGTTCAGTCCTCAGCTCCATCCCGCAGGTCCCCTGGCAGGCCATGAGGTACTGGTGGTTTACCTGGGCCAGAACTAATTTTT
>NW_007739269.1:5654-6494 GCF_000696425.1 Galeopterus variegatus | reverse complement strand
TTGGGTCCCACTCCATGCACTCAGCAGCTCCAGCCTTAAAGTAGCAATGGCCCAAAATGCTCCAAACAGTTTTTTCTTCCTCTCATCGTGGCTTCTCCTGCCTTCATGAACTCCATAGATCTCTCCTCCTCTTCCCCCGAGCTCCAGCTGCCCAAGCTTGGCTGTTGTTGCACTTTTATAGTTGTAAATTAGTGGATTTGTGGGAGAAAGTGATGCTGGAGACCATCTATTCCACCACCCTGACCAGAATTCTCTGAATATGTAGGTAGCTTTGGATAAAATAAACATTTTAACATTATTAGTTCTTCCAATCCATGAACGCGGTATATCTTTCCACTTATTTGTCTCTTCTTCAATTTCTTTCATCAGTGCTTTATAATTTGCAATGTACCGATTTTCACATCTTTGGTTAAATTTATTCCAAAGTGCTTTTTCTGGTAGCTATTGTAAATATGATTGTTCTCTTAATTCATTTTTCACATGATTCACTGTTAGTTTATAGAAATGCTAGTGATTTTTCTGTGTTGATTTTGTTTCCTGCTACTTTATTTTATTTGTTTATATGTTCTAAGATTTTGGTGGAATCTTCAGGTATTTGTATATATAAGACCATGTCATCTGCCAACAGAGACTATTTTACTTTTACCTTCTTCTGATTTGGATGCCTTTTTATATCCTTCTCTTATCTAATTGCTCTGGCATACGATTGTATAGAACTGATGAGAGTAGACATCCTTATCTTGCTCCTGATCTTGAAAAGCTTCCAGCTTTTCACCACGGAGAATGATGTTAGTTGTGGCCTTGTCAAATGTAGTCTATATTATGTAGATGTACATCTCT
>NW_007739269.1:3308-3740 GCF_000696425.1 Galeopterus variegatus | reverse complement strand
TTGATTTCTAGTTTCATACCATTGTGGTTGGAAATGATACTTGATATGATTTCATTCTTCTTAAATTTGTTAATACTTGTATTGTGGTCTAAGATATAATCTATTTTTGAGGATGTTATGTGATAGTTTGAGACGAATGTGTTTTCTTCTGTTGCATGGAATGTTCTGTAAATATCTGTGAAGTCCATTTGGTATAAAGTGTAGNTTCTTCTGTTGCATGGAATGTTCTGTAAATATCTGTGAAGTCCATTTGGTATAAAGTGTAGCTCAAGTACAATATTGTTTTATTTTACATATGAATGATATATCCATTGTTGAAAGTGAGTTATTGAACTCACTATTATTATATCACAGTATACTATTATTGTATTACAGTCTATATCCCTCTTTAGATCTATTTGCTCTATATATTTTGGGGCTCTGATGTCGGCT
>NW_007739269.1:0-1154 GCF_000696425.1 Galeopterus variegatus | reverse complement strand
TCAGGTCACAGGCGGCACAGTGTCTTGTAGGCTCAGGCAGCTAAAGTTCATGACATTAACAACTACATAATATTTAGCTGTGAGAGCTGTGGGGGTTCTTTGGTGGCTGATAAGAATGTTGGGTTCCTCAGTGGTGCTTCCATGTCCATCAGCAAAGGAACAAGGCATATGGCACTGGTGACTAGGACCTGTGATGTGCTAACACTCAGGTGTAGGGACCAATTGCAGGTGTGTGTTGTGGTGGCAGAAGCCATCTTCAGATNAAAAGTCTATATTGGATTGAACCTGTTAGGGTCCTTTGAACTTCATGCACCTGGATATTCACATCTCCTCTGAGATTTGTAGAATTTTTAGTCATAATTTTTTTTAAATAAGCTTTCTGACTCTCTCTTGCTCTCTGTACCCTCCTTGTTAAACTTCTATAATGCTAAAGTTAGCCCTCTTAATGCTGTCCCATAAATCTTGTAGACTGCATTTATTCCTTTTCATTCTTTTTTACTTTTTTCTCATTAGAATGGATTATTTCAAAAGACTTGTTTTTAAGTTCACTGATTCTTTCTTCTGTTTGAGTCTGCTATTGAAATTCTCTAACGCATTTTCTAGTTCAACCATTGTCGTATTCATCTACATAATTTTTGTTTGTTTCTTTTTTATATTTTCTTCCTCTGGAACTGCTCATTTTATTCTTGCAACTTCCTGACCTGATTAAATTATCTGTGTTCTCCTTTAGCTTACTGAAATTCTTAGAGCATTTTTTTTTGTATTCTTTGTCAGGCAATTTATGGATCTTCATTTTTGGTGCATCAGTTACTGGAAGCTTGCTGTGCTCCATGTAGTGTCCTATTTTTCTGATTCTTCATGATACTTGTAACTGTAGTGTCCTATTTTTCTGATTCTTCATGATACTTGTAACTTTGTGCATAGGTGTATGCAGATTTGAAGAAGGGGTTACCTCTTCCAGTCTTTATGGGCTGGCTTCAGTATGAAAAGACCTTCACCTGTGGGGTAAGAGGTGGCAGGATAGGAAGAGCACCTGGCTGGGGCACTGGATCTAGGAGCACTAGACACCAAATTCAGGACTATGCAGCTCACCTCAGGTCACAGGCGGCACAGTGTCTTGTAGGCTCAGGCAGCTAAAGTTCATGACATTAACA
>NW_007739268.1:34719-37635 GCF_000696425.1 Galeopterus variegatus | reverse complement strand
TCAAAGTTGTGCCCTGCCCCGCCCTGCCCAGCAGGTGTCCAGTCTCTCTGACTGCCGGGAGAGAACTCCTCGGGGGAGAGTTCCTCAGCACACAATTCCTCTTTGACTCCCCCCAGCACTGGTCGGCCTTTCGTTAAAGCTCACTAGTAACTTCAATGTAGCTCGAGAGCTCTCTGGGCTCCCCTCTTCCCACCAGAAATCAGTTAGGGGTTCTTCCAAACTGAGGCCCCCNGAGAGAGAGAGAGACTCATGTGATCTCCTGTTAAAGCCCTCCATTTCTATAAATTTATCATTTCAAGAATGTTATATATACAGAATCATATTATGTAATCTTTTGGGATTACGTTTTTCCACTCAGCATAATTCTCTGGGGATTCATCCAGATAGTTGTGTGTATCACAGTTCATTCCTTTTGCTTGTTGAGTAGTCTTCTGTGGAATCTGTATATCAGTTTGTTTAACCATTCATCAAGGACATCTGGGTTGTTTTTGTGTTTTTGCTGTCATGAATAAAGCCTCTATAAAACGTGTACAGGTTGTTTTTTTTCCCTCCCTGAACACAAGTGTCCATTTTGCTGTGATAAGTGCCCAGGAGTGCAGTTACTGGGTAATATGTTAACTGCATTTTTAATGTTTAAGATACCTTTTCTTTTTTTTTTTTTTCCTTTTTGTCTTTTTTCGTGACCGGCAACGGATCGCAACCCTCAGTGTCGCGCCCGCACCTCGCTTAGCCAGTGAGTGGCCGGTCTGTATGTGGGATCCGAACCCTTGGCGGGAGCGCTGCCACGCTCCCAAGCGGCGCAATGTAGCAGTGCGCCACCGGGCCGGCCCATAAGATACCTTTTCTGAAGTGGCTATACCCTTTCACATTGTCACCAGCAATGTATGAATGATCTTGTTTCTCTATATTCTAATTAGCATTTGGTTTTGTCATTTTCTTTTATTTTTGCTGTTCTGATAGGTGTATAGTGATACTGTATTAGTCAGTTTTCTGTAGCTAGCAACAGAATACCTGAAACTAAGTAATTTATAAAGAAATGAAATTTATTTCTTACAGTTTTGGAGGCTCAGAAGTCC
Organism: Galeopterus variegatus; assembly: GCF_000696425.1. Classification (NCBI taxonomy): domain Eukaryota; kingdom Metazoa; phylum Chordata; class Mammalia; order Dermoptera; family Cynocephalidae; genus Galeopterus; species Galeopterus variegatus. The sequence goes on along the minus strand of NW_007739268.1, from coordinate 36,559 downwards.
AAAGTCCAGAAGGCACATCTGGTGAGGGCTGCCTTCTTGGTGGGGAGTCTCTACAGAGCTCCCAGGCAGCCAAGGGTATCACATGGGGGTGGGGGGTGGGTAGAGCATGTTAGATGTGTTTCTTCCTCTCCTTATAAAGCTGCTGGGGCCACTCCCGTGATACCCCATTTATCCATTAACCCATTAATCCATTGATGGATATTAATTCATTCATAAGGGAACAGATCTCAAGATCCAATCACTTCCCAAATGCCCCGCCTTTCAAATACTATAGTTAGATTTCCTACTCTCCTAAAACTATTACAGTGGGGATCAAGTTTCCCCATGAGCTTTGGAGAAGACAAACATTCAGACCATAGCAGATACCTTATTTTGGCTTTAATTTGCATTTCCCTAATGTTGAACGTTTTTTAATGTGCTTATTTGTCATCTGTATGTTCTCTTTGGTGATATATCTTTTGCCCATTTTCTAATCGGATTTTCACTGTTGAATTTTGAGCGTTCTTTGTATATTTTAGGTGCTTATCCTTTGTTGAACATGTGGTTTATAAATATTTTCTCTCACTCTGTAGACTGTCTTTTTATTCTCTTAACAATGATCTTCTGCAGAGAAAAATTTTTTAATTTTGAAGAAGTCAGATTGATCAATTTTTTCCTTTTATGTGTCAATTCTAAGTTTTGTAGCTTTATGTTTCACAATAAAGTCCATAATTCATGATCCATCTTAATTTTTGTATGCAGTTGAAGTTTCTTTTTTTAAAACAACCCATGGATATGCAATTTCTCCTGTATCATTTGTTGAAAAGGCTATTTTTCCTCCACTGAATTGCTTGTGTGCTTTTGTCAAAAATCAGTCGGACATATTTATGAATCTGTATTTGGATTTTCTATTCAGTTCCATTTATCTGTGTGTCTGTCCTCCAGCCAATATCACACACTCTTGATTACTGTAGCTATATAATACATTTTGAAATCAGGTAGACTGATTATTTTCTCTTTATTTTCTTTTTCAAAGTTCTTTTAGCTATTCTAGTCCCTTTGCCTTTCCATATAATTTTTAGCATATAAATCTTGCTGGGATTTCGATAGGAATTACATCAAATCTTTAGATTGATTTTGGGAGAATGACATTTTTACTGTCTTGAGTCTTCCAATCCATGAACATGGTATGTCTCTCCATTTGTTTACATTGTCTTTGATATCTTCATCAACATATTTTAGATTTCAGCATACAAGTCCTGTAAATGTTTTGCTAGATTTACACCTAAGTATTTAATTTTCTTTAGGGCAATTGTAAGTGGTATTGCATTTTTAATTTTGGTGTCCATGTGTTCATTGCTGGCATATAGGAGTTTTGTATCTTTATCTTTTATCCTCTGAAATTGCTGATGGGAGGCTACAACTGCTACAGTGTGAATCTAAAGCCAGTACACATGAAGAAGGCAGAAAATGAACTGGAGTAACTCATATGAATAGATCATTTGCTAGATAATGGTGGTAGTGGAAACAACTTTCAATTTTATTCATTTTCAGTTTGCATGGGTCTTTTTCAGGAACTAGAACCTTTTCTCCAAGAAACCCTGATTTGTTGAAGGGGAGAATGATATTTAGAAACTAAGATTTGGGTGCCATTGCAATGGGAGGTTGTTGCTTCGGAGCTCTTTCTGTGGTCAGAACTAGGAAATGAAGGTAATTATGAGTTCGTATTGATATTTCCAAGTCAAAATTAATAGCAGAGGAGTTTTTCCCCTTAACTTCTTTCATTTTATGTTTCTATCCGTTTCCTCTTACACTGAAAATAGCATTTTAATAATATCAACTTAGTTACTTATTGGCTTTA
>NW_007739268.1:33503-34661 GCF_000696425.1 Galeopterus variegatus | reverse complement strand
TAATTATGAGTTCGTATTGATATTTCCAAGTCAAAATTAATAGCAGAGGAGTTTTTCCCCTTAACTTCTTTCATTTTATGTTTCTATCTGTTTCCTCTTACACTGAAAATAGCATTTTAATAATATCAACTTAGTTACTTATTGGCTTTATCCTACAATATATATAAAATGTTTTAAAATTGCAGTATTGGTGTTATTAAAAATAAAACTACTGAATAAAGTTCAAGATTTCTTTGCAGCCTTCTTTTTCTGGTGGGGGAGTCAGGTTGATATATACTAAAGATATACTACAGTCAGGGTATTTTTTTTTTAAAAAAAGTCTCTTCAAATAATTCTTTGTGTAGATATCTTACCAATTTCACATAAATGTTATTTCCATTTCTTTAATTCTGAGATTTTTATTTTTGATTTAATTTTCTCTGTGTGCATATAATCATTTTTAGGTTCAAAAGTCAAAATAAAAAGTTTTATTTAGAGAAGTCTCACTTTCATTTTTAATCCCTCTACTCTTTCCCAGTATTTTCACTTAGGTAAACATTTTTATGAATTTTTTGATGTAAAAATAAAATAGTTTTCCTCCTTGTACACAGGTAGTATTCTATATTCTATTTTACACCTTGCTTTTTAAATTTTACAATATATCCTAGAGATTACTCAGTGATAGTACATAGAGATATTCCTTACTCCTTTCTACAGCTGCAAAAGAACTGGATAATTTTGCATGTATAATTTTATTAGTGTCGGGTCTGCCGCCGGCTGACCCGAACAGCCCTAGCCTCGTTATCAGTCTCTCCCTTGGTGGGCGAGTGAATTGCCCGGATTCCTCTTTCCCTCCGGTCCCCGTTGGAAGGAGATGGGGGAAGAGCGCCGTGAAGAGAGGTGAGTACAGCCGCCAGCCCCAACAAGCCCGTTAAAGGATACTCAGACACGGCGGGGGTTCTGTCGAGCAGTTCTGTTTATTATCACACAAGCACTTGCTTTTAAAGGCAGATGTGGAAGGGAGGTTTTTTACATCCTCCAATCAGCTTAAAGGTTACGAGAGCATGCATCCTGTCTCAATGCCTAGCTATTGCAATCATGCAGTGTTCACGAGTGCCGAAGCGCGTATTTGGCCAATAAGGGCTAAGGCAAGGTTCCCGCAGACACTCCCACCCTACT
>NW_007739268.1:14451-32679 GCF_000696425.1 Galeopterus variegatus | reverse complement strand
TAATGTAGTTTTAATTTACAAGGATAGTTAATCTTTTAAAATGTTTAAGGGCTTTCACCTTTTTGTTTCTGTCAACTGTTGGTTCATGTCTTTTGCCTATTTGTCAAGTTTCTAGTACTTACTGTCTGGATTTTTAAAAAGAAAGGAAGATTATCTCTTTGGGAGAAAAATTGTGAATATTGTTTCCCAGTTTGTCATTAGTCTTTTGACTTTACTTGTGACTTCTCTTTTCTTTTTGCTGTGCACAAGTTTTTACGAGTATATGTTTTTTTAGGTGTAATTTTTATGGTTGTAATTTCAAGTGATTTGGATCTTTAGATGTTTCACATAGGTGGTGTAGAGAAGCTAGGAATTACTTTTCATTCTGCATTCTCTAGCTGCTCACCTTTTTTGGGCTGTATTTCAAACCGGGTATCATGAACAGTGTTGTCATGAACATAAAATCTTTCCAGGTCCTATTTTGGTTTCTTTTCTCACCATCTACTGGAAAACCACAGAATGCCACTAGTCTTTCATCTATCTTTTACGTGTCATTTGTAAACCAAGTGTCTAGTGATGTTAATTCTTCTTGTAGAACTGCATTCATGTCCTGTTTTTGCCCTCTGTATTTATAATTTCCATTGTCATGTTCCTTGGATCTCTTGTCTGGACTAGGGGTTTGCAAACTTTTTGTGTAAAGGGTCGGAAGTAAATATTCTAGGCTTTTCAGGCTATATAGTCTCTGTTACAATTACTCATGTATGTTGTAGTGCAAAAGCAGCTATAGATAATATATAAATGAATGTACTTGGCTGGATTCTAGTAAAACTTTATTTGCAAAAACAAGTGGGTTGGGGGGAAGAGTGGGCATATTCGGTCCTTGCCCATAGTCTACTGATCCAGAGTCTAGACTATTATCATTTAACTCTCCTTCAACCTGTTTAGCTACCCACTTCCTTGCTGTCAGTTTGAGTAAGTTGAATCCCCGTTGCCTTAACTACTGTGTAAAATCAGATGAGAGTCCTGTACCTGCAGGGAATTCAGTATATTGTTTAGGTGATTAGGTTTTCCTTTATTTTTTGATATAAACTATTCTAACAAAATTACAGCACAAAATGAATATATAGGAAAATTTTTTATTAGAATGTTTTTCTTAAATAGGAATTTAACTGACAATATTCCCTTTAAGGATAAACTTTCCAGAAAGACTATTAAAGTGGTGTTATCATATTATTAGATCTTTTATCATGGCAGAATCTATAATTCTAAGAGAAAATGATCTGCAACAGGAGTCCTGTAACATTTTTACAAGTATGTTATTATCCTCCAACTAAAATTAAACCTAGTAGTAATAATAACATCTGTGAGTAAAACATCTAAATAGATACATAAGATTGAGTTAAATATTGTTGAGTCAGTTATATAAGGAATGATCATTTCTAGGTGCTACAAAGAGAAGAAAGTGTTCTCAAGCTTCTCCTTTCCTGAAAGACGGAAGCTGATGTGTATCTACTGTTGATATCAAGGGTACTTGTCCTGTGAGGCTGCTGTGTAAATGAACATTTAAAAATCACCTATGCCCAGCGTAATTTGGTGGGAAACACTTATTCACTTTCAGATTTTATCACAGGGGTTGCAAATCCGATATCTCTTACCACCATATTTCCATCCAGTTTTCATGGGTTTGAAGCAGATCAGTCAGTATGAAGTAGGGGGCAGGGGATTGAGTGAAAATGATAATTTGAGTATTAAAATCAGCATGGAAGGATTTGGATCATAGGATGATAGGGTTGAAGGGGTAATCCATGAGTACCCACTGGAAACTCTCCAGGACTTTGAGAGCCTGTCAGGTAAGTGTGTGCCATTTGGACCTTTGCATACCCACTTGTCATTTTCACTTCTTGAATTGAAAAGTATCATGATAGGACCTGGTGCCACCTCTGCCTTCCCACTCTATTCCAAACCTCCTAGGCTGTTAGAACTGAATGAGATAATTAACACAAAGCACTTAGAGCAGTGCTTGACATATAGTAAGAACTGAAGTTAGTTATTACACATAACATTTGATTGCTATTAAATAAATATAAACATTGCTTCCTGTTTTCTCTGTTTTATATATAAAAGTCAGGAAGTCTGTAATTCTGCAAAATTGTGTTTTCCCAAATTTGAATACTTCTTAGCACTGTGCTTTCTTCTGCCTCATTTAATAATGTAAAAGATATTGTAAAGTTTTATTGAAATTTATTTGTTTACATGCTGCCTATGACCACTTTTGCTCTACAGTGACAGAGCTGAGTAGATGTGACAGATATTATATGTCCTGCAAAACAAAATAGTATTTGGTCCATTATAGGACATGCTTGCCAACACTTACATGCAGGGTCTTCTGATCTAGAGTAAAAGTAAATAGTACTCAATTATAGAACAGTTTTCTGAAACTGACATTTAGTGTTCATTTCTTTAGCATCTTATTTTGAGGCAAATGGTATATAGAAGAGTATAGCACAAAATAAGATATTCCCTCAGGTTTTCATTTTTGTTGCTAGTAGAGAGTTGTTTTTGAAGAAGAATTATCAATAAAATATTACCATTTGCAGTAAACTGTGTGAATTAATTTGAAGGTTTGAAATTGTTTCTTTTCTTTCATAATGAAAAACTACATAAAATTTATGGTACATTTCATTTCACATTATGGCATGCAAAGTTTACTCTTAAGAGTGTGAGTATTTCAGGGCAGCACTGAGCCATGTGGGTTCACACTACCAACTCAGAGCATAGCACTCTAGGTGAGGGGAGTCATTGATGTCACCTTCATCCATGACAGTTTACTAACAAAGGAAAAGGACTTTAAAAATCAATCTTTGTTTTAAAATGTATCATTAATCTGGCTCACTTCAGTTCAGAGCCATGATAAATACTATGAACAGAAGCCTAAGGTAAATTTTGAATTTAGAGTTGATTTTAAATGAAAATATGTATTTGACTTTAGAGAGTATGGTTGTGATAGCGTGATTGTTAATGTTTCAAAAGTAAATCAGCTTCATGAGTATGTGAGTTTTTGGTCCAGTCTCCTTATCAGCAGGAAATATCAGACAAGTGGTGTTTTTCAAACAGTAAGGCATATGGCTCTTTCTCTTCAGTACAGGGTGTGCCGACCAAAAGAGACAGCTACGTGAATGTTAACCCCTGAGGGAGAGAGAAAACAATTGCCGTTAGTTGTTCTTTGTAAGTCTGCATTTTGACTCCAGAATGAAAAAATAATCTCTTTAAAAAAAAATGCATTAAATGCACAAGTGCAGCCTGTAATCTGAGCTCCCCCCTAAATGGTAGAAGATGATGTTATTACTTAAAAGGAAATGAACTTACGTTTGACATTTCTTTTTTTTTTTTTGTCTTTTTTTTTGTCTTTTTGTCTTTTTCCGTGTCTGGCAACCAATCGCAACCCTCAGTGTTGCCCCCATACCGGACCGGGGACCGGCAACGGGATCGCAACCCNGGAGCGCCGCCGCGCTTCCCAAGCGGCGCACTATCCAGTGCGCCACCGGGCCGGCCCCACGTTTGACATTTCTGTTATAATGTGGTGGCAGGCTACTTGGGCCTGATCTACTGCTTCTGAATTCCCATTGGAACATCTGTGAAGATGACAAACACAGGCAATTGCAGTATGAAGCACGTGCCATGTGCTAAGATATGAACAGAGTGTTCTTCATTAGGGTTAGTGGAAGGGATTGAGACTGTTCTTGGGTCTGTGTAGCACATGGTCTATTCTGTGGGCTAGAGTGGGACAAATGACCCCACAGAAGGAAGAGCACACTTAAATAATTCTCTTACACAATGTGCCTAACATAAGGGAGCCCGTGAGTCATGCTGAATGGCACAAATTTGTCATTCAGCGACTGTGGAGCCAGTCATGCCAAGGTCCTTCACCTGCCCCTTCTCCATCTCCTCTAGTTCCTCCTATTCATTTTCATTTAACAGTGATTGTTATGGAATGGACTTGACAGGGAAGTGGTCAGTACTCAGAGGGTTGGAGAGTCAGGTATTTTATTATGCCTGTGGGCCCAGATGAGGTAGCACTCCAAACCTGAGCCCCTAGCTTAGGTTTTACAGGCTTTATATAGGCAGACTTCCAGGTTTTTTAAGTTTCATTTTCTCAGCATTCGTGGCTAGTGCAATAGCTAATGTGATAAGCATGCATGGTTACAGAAGCAAGAATATGAGCAGTTGATTAACAGTGAGGCTGATGTGATAAGCAGGTACTATTTCAAAAGCAAAATAGGTTATTGAAAGAATTAATTTAAAATTTTCCCAACACCATAACTCACAGTGTGCAGCCCAGCAGCAGGAGCAAGAGGGAGAAGGTAAGGGTGCTGTACACCCTGGGTGCGAGTCACTTAAAAGCTTTTGAAAAAGGTAGAGGGGGAAGAGCCATGTGTCCATGTGTTTTGTGTACTATGTACAGTGCATGTGACAGCTAATGGGAGTGCCTGACTCTCAGAGCAGGAAGAATTATACTTTCTCCACATACATTAAAAAGAACGTCTGTCACACATCATCAATCATGCCAAGGTCCTTCACCTGCCCCTTCTCCATCTCCTCTAGTTCCTCCTATTCATTTTCATTTAACAGTGATTGTTATGGAATGGACTTGACAGGGAAGTGGTCAGTACTCAGAGGGTTGGAGAGTCAGGTATTTTATTATGCCTGTGGGCCCAGATGAGGTAGCACTCCAAACCTGAGCCCCTAGCTTAGGTTTTACAGGCTTTATATAGGCAGACTTCCAGGTTTTTTAAGTTTCATTTTCTCAGCATTCGTGGCTAGTGCAATAGCTAATGTGATAAGCATGCATGGTTACAGAAGCAAGAATATGAGCAGTTGATTAACAGTGAGGCTGATGTGATAAGCAGGTACTATTTCAAAAGCAAAATAGGTTATTGAAAGAATTAATTTAAAATTTTCCCAACACCATAACTCACAGTGTGCAGCCCAGCAGCAGGAGCAAGAGGGAGAAGGTAAGGGTGCTGTACACCCTGGGTGCGAGTCACTTAAAAGCTTTTGAAAAAGGTAGAGGGGGAAGAGCCATGTGTCCATGTGTTTTGTGTACTATGTACAGTGCATGTGACAGCTAATGGGAGTGCCTGACTCTCAGAGTAGGAAGAATTATACTTTCTCCACATACATTAAAAAGAACGTCTGTCACACATCATCAGTTGGGCTTATAGTAAAACACATCTCTTATTTCCATGTTTAAATCAGAAAGGGAGGACCTGCTATTATTTAGTGGACATTGAAGAGACTAAGGATGTGTTAGCCTGTCTGTGCAAGATTAGATCTAGATAGAGCTCTCCTCGTCAAAGGAAAGAACATGGAAGAAGCATAGCATGTGCTTATGAAAAAATTTTAGAATATAAGGGAAAGAATGACTTTGAAGACACAGTGCCTCTTTCTGAAAAATGATTACATTAGAAAAACAGGTAACAAATTTAGTATAAATCTCATGTCTTTGGGGGAAAAAAAAAGATCATGCCCTTGAGAAAGAAACCAAAGGGCCCTAAGGATCATCAGGCTGAGATAAAAGCAGAAATGTAAAAAAAAAAAAAAAGAATGCAAGGAAACCAAAATTACATTAAGATTTAAAATTTGTACCAAGGCAGTCAAAAGAATTGATCTCCGAAAATGGAAGAGAAATATGGATGACCAGCTTGGGAACACTGTCAGAATGCAAAAAAGAAAAAAACATGTAAATATGAAGAGTAGATGTGGAGGACAGATAATCTTCAAACCCAAGAGGTGTTCCTAAGCAGGAAATCCAAGCAGTAATCAAGGAAATCACATTTAAACTTTCCTGGACCAGAGAAGCGTGTAAGTAAATAGCAAAAGAATCCAGACAAAAAAGAAAAAAAAAAGTTTCTACTTAGACCTATCCTGGTAAATATTTGAATTTTAAGGATAAAACAATCCCAGGAGATAGAGCACAAAGTAGCTTTGTCTGATATTTTGTCTGTTGAATGCCAAGAGTTTGTAAGGCTATGGTCCAGTAACTATATTTAGCTACATTGGTAATAATACAATTTACAGACTTTTCAGATGTAAAACAGCATTCATGTTCAATCCATCCCTTAAAAAGCTACTTAAATATATATTTTATTCATGGAAGAGAAACACTATTGGATTTTAGCTTATTTCTCTGATTTTGAAGGGAGTGGTTGGGACAGCATAAAGTCCTGTAGCCTCTTGACCTTTTGGGAGGGTGGGATATATTTGTGTCATGTACTGTGATTGGTTAGCAGTACAGGCTCCCAACCTAGTTCAACTCAACTGATCAGGAAGTTGGGTCATGCAGAAGAAAATGTAGCCCAGGTTATAGCTAGAGAATTAAAAACCCAGCAATCAAACATGAAAACAGCTTGACTCTATGTCCTTTACAAAAGCTTCATTTAAAGTAAGATGACTCAAAGGCTGAAATGAAAGAAATTGGTAAAGCAAATAGAATTCAATCTTAGTGTAAGACAAAGCATTAAAATGGGACAAAAATTATGAAGATGAAAGGTATAAGCCACAATGAAGAAATACATGAATTTTTATGGGATAAGTTACATCTACAGTAAACATATTAATTATTGGTAATGCAAAGAAAAACAGCAATGAGACATGAACATATCTCTTCTTGACAGATTGTTAGACAAAAAGGATAATAGAGGGTGTAAATACTCTAGTAATTAAGCATGACCTAAGGGATACATATTGAGAGCTGTATCCTGCCAACATAGAAGATACCTTCTTTTCAGGGCCCCAGGGAATTATTTTTTCCAGACATCATGTTCTAGGCCAGGAATAATCTAAAATTGTAATGAATTGAGAATAATACAAAATACATTCTCTAACCGTAATGAAATTAAAAAATGTTTCACGTGAAAATTTAAAAGCAAAATCCATATTCCCTCCCCATCTTTCCAGCCATCTTCTGAATAACTCTTGACTGGGTCAATGAGAAAAGCAAAACTACAATTACAAAATTCCTAGAAAAAAATTATGGAAAGTGAATATTAACACTGAGATGTGATCAAAGCAGTGCATAGGGAAAAATTAATGTACTTAGATACTGATATTCCTTAGCAAAAGGGAATAAAAAGCAATTCAGCTCAGACATTATTAATTAAAAATAAATATAGAAATATGCACAGAAACAGAATAACAGTACAGTTGATAAATCTAAGTGTTACTTCTTTGGTTAAAGCCCAGTATAATATGGTGAGGCTCTCAGTAACCTAATCGAGACACTGAAAACAATGTGAAAAATTAGGAATGAAAAAGGGAAACAAAGAAAAGGTAAAGGTATTTTATGACTATATGTTCATAAACTTAAAATGGATACTTTCCTAGATAAATCTAAATTACCTGAATTGACTTAAGTAAAGAAAAAACTAGGCGCTCCCTGGTTGAGCACGGTGCGGGCGCGACACCAAGGGTTGCGATCCCGTTACTGGTCATGAAAAAAGACAAAAAGGGAAAAAAAAAAAAGAATGATTGCTTAGTATCATGAAATTTCACATAACTGAAATTAGGAACAAGTCAGTGGAGGAAAACCATATGGTCTCAGGAGAGGTTAGGAGCTATTTAATAAAATTTAATATCTATTCCTTCTTGTAAAGAGAAAACCCCTTAGTAATCACGTATGTGTGTATGTAGGAGAGGATGGTTAGAAGGTTGACCAGGTATGTGTGTATGTAGAAGATGGGTGCTTTCCATCTTAAGGTAGTCAAAGATGTGTCTCAAACTAATAGTCGACATCATTTATTACAGTGAGACCCTAGAAACTATTATAAATTCCCAAATAAGGTTGTGATCAACGCTATTTAAAAAAAATTTTTTTTTGAAAGTATGACACAATATTATTTGGATCTTGAAAAATAAACAGTAAATGACAGGAAGCAAAATAACGGTAATTTGAAGATGTGATTATATGATTAGGAAAGCAAGGGTCAACAGACAAACTTAAAAGAAGTTTAATAAAGGTGCTTGTTTACAAATTGTACAAAATTCAATAACTTTCGTATATAACAACAGTAACCGTTTATAAAAGAGAAAGCCCCATTCACCATTGCAAACCCCAAAACTTGAGGTAACCTTGATAAGAGGTATACATGATATATGGGAAGAGAGCCGTAAACTTTAAAGAGGGTCATATAGAAGGCTTGAAAATGTGAAGTCATACCTTGTTTTTACATAAGAATAGTCGACTTTGTAAAATGTCAGTTTTTTCTTGGTCTGTGAATTCAGAGTAGTCCCAATCCAAATTGTGAATTTTTTTTTAACTTGATATTTTGATACTCATGGTAGTTAGAGTAATAGAAGTCTTTGGATTCACTGCAGTGTATTATTCATAGCTGGAGGGCTAGCTGATTGGGGTAGGTTATCTCAGGTGTTAGGAACCCAGGATTGCCTCAAGTGGTTTACTCTTTAGGAGCAAGACCACCTCCCTTAATTGATCTTAACTTTTTTACATAGAATATGTTACCTTTCTGGAATACTTTTGACTTTTTCCCCTAGGTGTGCACAGAAGGACAGATTGTCATGAACGGTTATGGTTAACATAAAATGTGTTTTTTCTGCATTTGTCTTTCTACCTTCATCTCACTGTCTTTGGGGAGTTTGGCTGCCTTACTTTAGTGTCTTAACCAATCGCAGCTCTGGACACAAATGCAATCTAACTCTTCATCTGAAAGCTCTTCAGTGGCTACCACTAGAGGATTTCTGTCCTGCCTACTTCGCCACAACACTTCTCAGGTCTCCCAGCTTTCCCTACGCTATGGGTTTACTGGCCTTGCCTCCCAGGACTTTTATGTATGCTGTTCCCTCTGCCTGTACCAATTCCTAACCATCCTCTTCCTCCACCGTCCACTCTCTGTTACATACATACATACCTGGTCAACTGTAATTAATCCTTCAGTTCTCAGATTAAGTAATACTTCAGAGAGACTTTTTCTGACTTTTCAAAATTGATTAGGTCTCATTATACTCGCTGTTTCAGGCTGTGCTTTTTTTTTTTTTTCCATTGCACTTAATGTAATCATTTAATTATTTTATGCAGTTTCTTTACAGCCTGTCAACCCCCACTAACAGGTAAGGAACTGTTTCTCTTTAGTTCACCATTGTATATCCCACACCTATGATTGTATCTGTCACATAGTACGCATTCAATAAATATTTTTTACTGAATAAATGTATAGAAATTTAAAGCAAGTATTATGAGTAGTATAACGTAACATGTTTAATGATGCTGCATTGGCATTTTCCTTACATATTCTATCAACAACTTTACTACAGTCTATCACAGAAGCCAATCTGGTGTCTCACTTGTAATAAAGTTAATTTGAAGTTCATTTGCAAGAATAAACATTTGAGTTGTGAGAAAATTTTATAAAGCCAACACTAGTGAAGGCAGACTTGCCTTTACATATAATAAACTTATGAAATTGTAGTTATTAAATCATTATAATACTGGCCCAGGAATAGACAGAAAATGAAATAAAGTCTAAAAGTAAGCCCACATATATAACAGGGTTTAGTGTATGTTCAGTATATTTCATTTTAAATTAGTGGATAAAAGATGGTATGGTAACCTCTGAGATGGCTCTAAATTGTTCTTGCCTCGTCATATTCTCACCCTTGTATAGACTCTTCTCACATTGGATAGGGCTGACTTATGTAACCAACAGGATATTATGAAAATTATAGTGTTTGACTTCCAAGGTTAGGTCATGAAAGACGTTGCAGCCTCTCTTATACTCCCTTGGATCATTTGCTATGGGGGAAGCTGGCTACCATGTCATGAGGACACTAGAGCAACTCCATGTAGAAATCTGTGGAGAGAGAAACTGCGGCCTTGGTCAACAGCCAGGATCAACTTGCCAGTCATGAGTGAGCGATCTGGGAAGTGAAGCCTTAAGATGACTGCAGCTCTGGGAGACATCTTCCCTGCAAACTCATGAGGGTACAACCAAACCACAACCACAGAACTAAGCTGCTCCTGAATTCCTGACCCACAGAAGCTGTGTGAGATAATGTTGAGTGTCGTTTTAAGCCACAAAGTTTTGGCGTAATTTGTATATAGCAGTAAGTAACTGATCAAGTGGACTGTTCAATAAATGTTATTGGGATAGCTAGCTAGTACTTTGGGGGGGGAAAAGTTGGATTTCTGCTGAACTGCTTGCATCATGAAAATTCCAGGTGGATCAAATATTTAAATGTAAAAATGGAACTGTTAATATATAAGAAGAATATAAAGCTGAAAATTTTTATACTTTTGGGTAGAAAAAAACTTCCTAGTTGTGAATATGCAATTTCCAAATCATAAAGTAAAATTTATAACTTTCTTTATGACAAACGTTATAAACAAGGATGAAAGACAAAGCAAAAATTAAGAAAACATGTTGGCAACCTGTATTACAAAGGCTGTATTTCTTAAAGATAGAGAATTTTAAAAAATTGGTAAGGCTCTCTCTATAGATGAAATGGACAAAGACATGAACAAGCAATTCACAAAGTAGAAATGTCAACAAATGGAACAGTAGTTATCCAAGAAATACAATTAATATAATTAAGAAAAATGAAAAATCACAGTTTACCTATCAGATTGACAGGTTAAAAAGATTGATAACATTATAGAGATTCCTGTATTGGCAGGAAGACTATATAATGTGAGTGGGAATATAGATTTATCGAAGTCTTGTGGAGGCAGTCTAATAACATCTCAAAATGCAGATATAAAATGAGTACACAGTCTGACTCAGTTTTTCTATTTATATAAATTCTAAGGTGTAATTGGGCAGACACAGATATATATATATATATATAAGGATGAAAGACAAAGCAAAAATTAAGAAAACATGTTGGCAACCTGTATTACAAAGGCTGTATTTCTTAAAGATAGAGAATTTTAAAAAATTGGTAAGGCTCTCTCTATAGATGAAATGGACAAAGACATGAACAAGCAATTCACAAAGTAGAAATGTCAACAAATGGAACAGTAGTTATCCAAGAAATACAATTAATATAATTAAGAAAAATGAAAAATCACAGTTTACCTATCAGATTGACAGGTTAAAAAGATTGATAACATTATAGAGATTCCTGTATTGGCAGGAAGACTATATAATGTGAGTGGGAATATAGATTTATCGAAGTCTTGTGGAGGCAGTCTAATAACATCTCAAAATGCAGATATAAAATGAGTACACAGTCTGACTCAGTTTTTCTATTTATATAAATTCTAAGGTGTAATTGGGCAGACACAGATATATATATATATATATTTTTTTTTTTTTATGAAATTCAGTATTCTTTGACCTATTCAACTTTTCTACTGCCTTTTTCTCTATTTTCCCACTCTGTTTTGTCTATTTCCCTACTTGGAAATTCTTCTTGGACTTTCCTGGATCTGTTCTCCACTTTTCAAAATGATGCTCTTATGTTTCAAATCTTTGTTTTTTCTCTGTGTTAGTAATTCCCTTAATTTTAATTTCCATGTTGCCAACTCTATTCTGCCATCTATTCTAGCATTCAACCCTGCTTTGAAAATTTTATTTTAGCAATAACTTTTAGCTTCCAAAAATACTTTATTCCTGATAAATCATTTTTCTATGTTTCTGTTCTATAAATACCTCTTGAATCTCTGTGAGGATGCTAATTACATTTTTAACTTCTCTACAGATTTCTTGATTATAGCTCTTCCAGGATTAGTTTTGTGTGTATTCATCTTCATCCTTCTCATGCTTGTAGATCTTCTCCAAGGCCTGATGATCCTTGGCTTACTGTTCATATTTGTGATGGAGTGGGTTAATTAATACTGCAAGCTGTAGTAGGTTTTCTCTTCAATTATCTGGATTTCCCAGCTGTCCTTTCCTTTGAATTGGAGGGTGTATTGCAGGCTCTGTGTAGAGTGTGGGGCATGTTGCTTGGCAACTTCCATGTTAGGTGCTTTGTGGGTGGGGAATCAGCAGGCAAGTTGGGTTCCCTCTAAATAGCCAAGGTAAGAAGGACTTGACTTTGTTACCAGGTGCATCAGTGTCCTCTTCACAGTCAGAGTGGCTGCTTTTTTATCTCCTCCCTTCTCTTCTTCCCCACTCCATGTCTTTTTCAGAGGTTAGGAGTTTTCTTCCTCTGTTATCTCCCAGGCTCTAAATGTCCACACTTGGAGCTCTCTGTCGATAAATCATTGACTTCGGGTTTCTTTTCACTGCCTAGCTAAGGGCAGGGGTAGTGGAGTGCTTAAGTGTCCAGCTGTTTCAAGCTTTATTTTATTTAACTTACTGTTGAGCCACTCTTGCTAGTATTGTTGGCTCTGAGCTTCTCTTGGATCCTTGAGAGCTGTCTTCTGCTTGGGGTCATAACTAACCTTGCTCTGTCTTCCAGAGATGTTTACGTTACAGAACAGTCCCTCATATTTTTGGTCCCATATATTTTCTTCCAGCCATTCCATAAAATATATAGTCTGTGGATGGCACCATTTTTTGTGTTCCAGGATTCTTTTTTTTTTTTTTTTTTATAAAAGAGGACCGGTAAGGGGATCTTAACCCTTGACTTGGTGTTGTCAGTACCACGCTGAGCCAGTGAGCAAACCGTCCATCCCTATGTGGGATCCGAACCCGGGGCCTTGGTGTTATCAGCACCACACTCTCCCGAGTGAGCCACGGGCCGGCCCGTGTTCCCGGATTCTTTAATTTCAGTTAAAAATAAGTCTTAGAATTCTGTCAGTTCTTGAGACTTTGAGTGAGGGGGAAGTAGACTCTTGTGCTGAGATGAACTGTTCTTTTTTTCTGTGGATGTGTTATCTCCTTGAATTTCTCTGAGCATATTCATTTTAAAGTTTTGTTCTGCTTACTTTATTAACTGCTTACTCAGGGGTTAGGAGTGTGTACATATCTATGAAGAAACACTAATATCATGATTGAGGTTCAGATCCAGGCTCTCTAACTCCAAAGCCTGTCCTCTTAACCTCTCTGCTGTCTTTTCTGGTTGGTCAGTTTGGTGCCTCTCTTTCATGCTGTTTACCTCAAATGTTTGGTATTTTCTATGTTTCTGTCCACATTTGTAGGTAAGGATCTACAATTGAATGTATTTCCTCAGCTTAAGTGAGAATCTCTTTTCACCTGGTGGTGGTGAATGCAGCTTCTAACAAGGAACTCAACTTCAGGTAACCTTTCAGGGGAAGGAGAGGAGAGCATGTTGTAGGGCAGGGGATTCACTTAGCTGCCCTTTTCCATGAGGGGCCTCTGCTCCACTTAGTTTGTCTCTTTGTGGGCTCTGCTGCCTTCTCTGTTAGGACCCCTCTGTCAGAGAGCTGCATTTATGCCCACTGACCTCCCACTCCTTCCCTGAAGCAAACATCGGAGTCAAATAGTTGAACTAAGTAATTACTTGGCCAGTTATCTGTGGTCCACTCCTTCTCTTAGCTTGATAATGGGATTTTTCTGAACTTCTGCTGTGGAAACTTATCAACTGATACAGGTTTCTTATATTTCTTTAGATTTGTCATCATTGTTCCCATCAATTTTAGATTTTTCAGAAATTCACTCATATGTTTCACAGCTGTTTATTGTGGAAGGCAGTGTGCTGGGCATTAGGAAATAATGATGAACAAAGAAATTGTATGTATGTATAGTCTTGTGACAGACATTAAACAATTAATTTACACATAGAGTATATGTTGTGTGAGGAAAAATTCCGTTGCACTGTGGGGGCATATCAAAAGGCTAACTTATTGGGAGAGGGATTGTCATGGAAGTCTACCACCTGGAGCAAGTGACAGTTGACCTGAGAGATAAAGGAGGAGAAAGAATTACTAAGTGGTGAGGAATGGTTGTAAGAGTGTTCTAAGCAGAGGGAACAGAATGTGAAAAGGCCTTATAGATAGGTGAAGGGGAACATGATCTGCTGGTTTCATTCCTCATGGTTATTTACTAATACTGTGGATTTTTCATTATGTATTTCTTCTATTTTATGGGATTTGGGAAGGTAAAGGCCTTATAGATAGGTGAAGGGGAACATGATCTGCTGGTTTCATTCCTCATGGTTATTTGCTAATACTGTGGATTTTTCATTATGTATTTCTTCTATTTTATGGGATTTGGGAAGGAGAAAAAGTTGAACCAGGAAACCTCAAAAATAATGACTTTGGAAAATTTTGTGATATAAACAGTAAGTGAAAAAGCCAAAAATATTAACATCATATGTGATATATGTAAATATAACCATATATTTATAAATAAAATACTGGAAAACAATATACCAATATGAAAAATGTTATACTTGGGAAGTGGGATGACAAGTAATTTTTGTTACCTTTTTTAAAACTTCTAATTTGAATTTCAATTTTTCCATGAGTGTGGATTGTCTTTATAATCAGTATAAATTGTTTTTTTATAAGAACAATAAATAGTTTTTATAATTGTTCTTAACATTTGTTTATGGTTTGGCTTATAATGGTATATTAAGAAAATGCAGAGTTTAATAGGCCAAGGGTATATCATCCACAGTATTATGAAGATGTTAATATGTACTTAATGGAAACGGCATGTGGTTGATAGCAAAACTGATCCATGTAATAAAAGAAAATTATATGCAAGAATTCTTGCTAGTGTCTTGTTATATAATTGTTTTAAAGCTGTTAAGTGGTTTATACTGATCAAAAACTTTAAATAATAGCACTTATTTAGACCTAGAATATGTGTTTGATGAGTTGGCCATTCTATTTGGCCAACTTTGGTGTCGTACCAGTTGGGATTATACTCAGCCTCAGGTAACATAAATCCACATGAACAATTGCTTAAACAAGTAACTTAAAGATAGCAAAGATTAAATTTAATTGAGCTTTTTCAAGTTCAGGTTACATATGGTAGTTATGCCATCAAGGAGCTAGGCTCTATTTTCCTAATTTACCATCCTTAGAGTATGGCTTTTGACTTCATGATAACAGGATAGCTCCTGCACCTCTAGAAATTATATCTGTGATCCAGACAGGCAAAAGGAGGGGAGTTATAAAGGGGGAAGGGTATACTGGTAGGGTTTGTTCCTTTTTATCAGAAAAACACCTTTCACAGAAACCTCACTCATTAGACTTCCATTTATACTTCAGTGGCCAGAACTGTGTCACAGAGCCATCTTTAGCTGCACAGAAACCTGAGAAATCAAGTTTTTTGTTTTAAACCAGAGCACTTAACTGTTCAAAACAAAATCAGGGTTTTGTTAAGAAGAGAATGGATATTGGTTAGGCAACTTGCTGTGTCAGCTGTAGGAGTTATGTGCTTATAGATGGTAATTGAAGTCAGGAGTGTGATTAAGATTACTCAGGGGGAGTATACGGAGTAAGAAGAGAATCAGTGAGGGAACACTAGGAACTTTAGTGTCGAAGGGACAAGCAGAGAAATATGTGTTTTCAAAGGGCACTAAGAAGGAGGGACCGTGAGCCACTGACTGGAGGAGGGTGATCATCTGGAGGGTGTGGTGGTATACAAACCAAGAAAAGGGAGGAAGCAGAGTTTACATTGCCCTATATGTTGGAGAGTCAGATCTGCTAGGAACTGAGACATGAACTTGAGGTTTAGCACAAATAAATCATTGGTGACCTTGGAGAAAGAGCAGCTTCAGTGGTGGCCATGGGCTTTGGAATGAAGAGAAGTAGTGACAGTGGGAGTAAATGACTCTCAAAGACTGACTCTAAGCAAAATGGAGGGGTGGAGGAAGAGAGGGGAGTGATTGGAGGGAGATGTGGGGTCAAGAAAAGCCTTTTTTTTTTTTTTTTTTGTTGTAACAACTTCATGGAAGTATAGTTGTTATATCTTCTTCCCCACCCCACCCCCCCTCCGGTTTTTCTTTTTGTGTGTGTGTGTGTGTGTGTGTGTGTGTATGTGGGTGAATTAGTTTGTTTGTTTTTCTTTTTTCTTTTCTTTTTTTTTTAAAGGCAGGTGATACTAGAGCATGTTTAATTTTGAGAAGAGGGTGGGGTGGCATTGAAAATGTTTGAGAAAGGAGATTATAGGATTGTACTTCCCAAGGGAGATGGAAGGTGTTGAGATCCAGAGCTTAAGGGATAAGCTTTGAAGGGAGGGGAAAAAAAAGCACCTCTGCTTCCCTGGAGGAAGGAAGGGAAGCCGTGTGAACAGGACGGACTTTTGTAGTTTGTTGGCAGCAATAAGAGAGGTAATCTGCTGGCTCCTATCTTCTCTGGGAAATGAGAAAAAATATCCTCTGCTGTGTTAGGAGACAGATGGCAGGCCTGAAGTATGAAAAGTTCATTGATAAATGTGGTAGAAATGCAAGAGTGTGAGACATGGGTAATTGGGTTGCTTTAAAAGCCCAGTCATGGTTAGAGAACCTGAATTTTAATTAAGGTCAGTGGTACCAGTTTATGCAGTGCCATTATCTTACATAGAAATTATTTTTTTAAATTTTAGTTGACATTTTTGAGTGATACCTAGTAGCATTTTAGAGATATGAAACCATAAATGTGTACAAAAAGCAGTTAAAACTTGTTTTCTTTGTCTCTAAAACAATTTATAATTAACATTTATTGATGATCTACTCTGTCCCAGACAAAAAAAGCTAAATACCTCACCTGCGTTATCTATGCAGTCTGCACATGAAAAATCTATGCAGTAGGAGTTATTACCCCATTTTAAACATGACAAAACCTAGGCTCAGATAATTTAAATAACATGTCTGTATTAGTCCATTTTTGTTGCTTATAACAAAACAATTGGAACTGAGTAATTTATAAAGAAAGTGAAATTTATTGCTTACAGTTTCTGAGGCTGGGAAGTCCAAAGTCCATCTGATGGAAACAGTGACCCAGGGGTCTCACATTGCAAGATGGTGGAAGCAGAGAGCTCTAGACAGACTCTCCTCTTCTTTTAAAGCCCTCAAAATCATGCCCCTGACCGCCATTTTTAATCCATTCACTACTACACGGTCCTACAATCTAATCACCTCTTCAAGGCTCCACCTTCCAATTACCGTAATAGGATTTCCCACCCTCTTAACAGTCACAGTGGGGGCCAAGTTTCTAATACATAAAACTCAGGGGACACAACTTAAGTTTCAGTGAGGTTTGGGGGGACATAATTCAGTCCACTACAGTGTCCTAGATCGCATAGTGGTGACACCAGGATTTGAACAACATCTCTGACTTCAGACTGGTGTTATTAACTACTATTGTGTGGACTGAACCATAGAAATTGCCTGTTTTGTAGGTCAAAAATGATAAAAGATTGACACTTTATATAGTTCTACTTTCTCATCAAAATAGTTGCCAAGGTCTGTGGACTTTTTACTTTCTGCCAGGCATCGCCCTAAGTATTTTGATTGCAATAATCTGCCATAACATTTTGAAATATTTGCAATCGTAATTACTCTGATTTTTAAAGTCACCATTTTTATGGTAATTTTTGAATAACATACTTAGTTGTACTTTAAATGAGTACATTTTGATGGTGATGTTAACTTTTTCCTGACTGTACTGACAAAATTATATTTTGGGGAAACTGCTGGAAATATTGGCAAAATATGTAGGTGAATAAAGATGTTAAAAATCTATTTGTCACAACATGACTAATTTTGGGGGTATTCACAGCATCTGATTCATTGAGTGGTAGTCACCCAAGAGATTGCTGTTTTAATTCAGTAGGTTTCTGTCTTACTCTACATTTGTTGACTCAGGATCAACCTGATTTCTTTCATTTACAGAACTTATTTTGGGAAAAGATAAAAGAATGCCTTCCCATCTTCTCACTTCATTCCCAACTTGTGAACATGCACAATTATCAGCTAGTTAATTAGAAGTAAATCATCCAATCATTGCACACAGTATGGATGTTCCCAAATATCATATTGTACTCCATATAATAAAATTATCATGGGTCAATTAAGAAAAATAAAAAGAGAAAAAAAGAGTAGTGTTTATCAGAGACAGGGAAAGGGAGGGGGAAGGAGGGCCAGGAAAATGTTGGTAGACTGGTTTAAAATTAAACTTATATAGGAAGAATGAGTTCTGGTGCCCTAGAATGACAATAGCTAACAACATTGTATTGAGTATTTCAAGATAGCCAGAAAAGAGAATCTTGAATGTTATAACCACAAAAAAATGGTGTTTAGGTGATAATGTGCTAACTATTCTGATTAGATCATTATACAGTATATGCATGTATTGAAACAACAAACTGTACCCTATAAACATGTATAATGAAAAAAAAA
>NW_007739268.1:11526-13725 GCF_000696425.1 Galeopterus variegatus | reverse complement strand
AAAAAAAAATCATTTGCTCTCTCACTTTACTAATGAAATATTCTTAAATTATATTTATATTATATTTCAGCTAAACAATCTCACTCAAAATTATGAACTTAGAAATTTGGTAATTTCTTTTTTCCAATTTGAAAGGCTTTAATGAAAGGATAAAAAGATATGCCTGGTGGTAGTGTTTGGTTACTTACAAAGCTTGTGGAGGGATTATGGCCATCTTTTGTTGGCCTCCATATTATCAGTTAGATTGCATGCGTATTTGAGACACTTAAAGTGTTCAGCTAATTGTACTCTTTGTGTTGAGGACTTGACCTTAAACTTAAACTAAGTTCATCCACATTGCTGTGAATGGCAGTATTTCATTCTTTTTTATAGCAGAGTAGTATTCCATTGTGTTAATATACCACATTTTCCTTATCCACTCATCTTATGATAGGCATTTAGGCTGGTTCTAACTCTTGGCTATTGTAGACAGAGCTGCAGTAAACATGGGAATATAGTTATGTATTCAACATGATGATTTCCATTCCTTTGAGTATATACCCAAAAGTGTTATAACTGGATCATATGGCAGTTCTATCTGTAGCTGTCTGAAGAACCTGCATACCATTTTCCATAATGGCTGCACCATTTTACAGTTCCACCAACAGTGTAGGAGGATTCTCCTTTCTCTGCATCCTTGTCAGCATTTGTTATTCTCAGTCTTTTTGATATTAGCCAGCCTAACTGGAGTAGGCGATATCTCAGTGTGGTTTTGATTTGCATTTCCCAGATACTGAGTGATGTTGAGCATGTTTTCATCTGTCTGTTGACCATTGTTATATCTTCCTTTGGGAAATGCCTATTCAGCACCTTTGCCCATTTTTTAATTGGGTTGTTTTTTTGCTGTTCAGTTGTTTGAGTTCCTTGTATACTCTGGTTATTAATCCTTCGAATGCATATTTTGCAAATATTTTCTCCCACTCTGAAGGTTGTCTTTTTGCTCTATTGTTTCTTTTGCTGTGCATAAGCTTTTTAGTTTGATATAATCCTGTTTGTTTATTTTTCCTTTTGTTGCCTGTGCTTTTTGGGTTTCTAAAGTATATGCTCAGGCCTACTTCCGGAAGTGTTTCTCCTATGTTTTCTTTTAAGAGTTTTATCGTTTCAAGACATATACGAACACTGGAATTTTTAAGGAACTTAATGTGTAAACTTTGGTACTTCGAATGCCTTATCTCCCCAGGATATCTTCTTGTTGAGGTGGCTGCTGTTTCTTTGTGTAGTGACTTTTCTGGACTTATCCTGTAAAGTCTGGTTTCTTTGTTATTTGTGGTCACTACTGTCTCTGCTGTTTGATTAATGGTCTGGTAATGATTGGATAAGATTTCCTTAAGTTCCTTTTACCAGTAAGTCTCCCAGACTTTTGTGAGGGGGCTCTGTGTGTGTTTTGGGGCACACTTTCCACACTCAGGTAGTTACGATTCTGCCTTAGCCTTCGCTTTCTGGTTGTGTGGGCATCAAGGCCATCCTGAAGTAAGAGATTGGGGTCCTCTCAGGTATTTTCTGGGCATGCAAATAGCCATGCGCATATGCATGGAGTTCTAGATCCCCAGGAATATCTTCAAGCTTTTCAGTACCCCCTATAGACACCTCATTTCACAGATCTTTTTAAATTTTTGGCTGAACTCTTGTTTGCTCAACTGGTATGGCAGACCAAATGGCTGTGATGTTAATCAACTGCAGCTGATTGCTTTTGACAAATGCCCTAGGGATGTGGCTTTTCCTGCTTAGCTCTGAGTAACATCAAATAATGGTAATGCTTTGTGAATGGGGCTTTCCCAGGGAGCTGTGAAACAGGCCAAATAGTGACTGTGCTCTGGAGATAGTACTTTAGGGTGGTATCTAAACTGGGCATTCTGGTGGCTACAGGACTGCAGATTTTCACAGTTACTGTGTTTGGGAGGCTGCTGGTTTTTAAGGCTACTGTAGAGCTTAGGAGACAGGGATGCAGTAGATGAAGTTAAAATGCCATAAACCCGGCATTCTAAGCAAAATTCAGCAGTTTTCCTAGGATAATGCCTTAGATTGTTGTATATGTATGGTTAATTTCCAGAAGTTTGAAAGAGTTAATTTTGAAAATTGTGCTAGCATTTTTATTGTTTTTATAGATGAGAGCATTTCAACAGGTCTTCACTCCACCTATGGATGAATTTTGATAAAAAA
>NW_007739268.1:8730-10818 GCF_000696425.1 Galeopterus variegatus | reverse complement strand
AAAAAAGTAAGGCACTGAAGATTACATACAACATTTACTCATTTAATAAACTTAGAAACAACTAAAAGAACATAAGTATACATTTATAAATAATAGAAACATACATAATATTTGTATTGCACAAAAATAGATGAATATAAAACTATTAAAAGTAATAGGATTCCAGATAGTGGTTACCTCAGGTGGTGGCATTCCCAGGGATGGGAGGTTACATAGGAATATATATGTCATAATAAAGGTCCAGTATTATGTTGGAGTGGTGGGTTCATGAATTCATATTACATTATTAAAAAATATGCATAAGCAAAAAGCACTTTATGGTTGCAATTGCTTTTACATTAACCCGTGAGATAGGGAATCTATTATGGAACAGTTTTCTTTTTTGTCTTTTGTCTTTTAAAAAAAATTTTTTTTATTAGCATATTCATTGTTTTAAATCATACTTATTCTTTATGCTCCTTATTCAGTCCACCTTCTTTCTCCCCCGCTCGTAATAACCATAGATTTGTTCTCTCCATCTGATAAACTGTTCCTCTGTTTACCTAGATGATCCGTCTACTGCTGAGACACGTGTGATCAAATCTTTCCCTGTTATCATAAAGCAGATGTTTCTTCTATTACTCTGGAGTGTACCTTCTGGAGAGAGAGGACCTCTTCTTTTTTTTTTTTTGGTCTCTGCTGATCTCTCTCCTTGTGTCAATGCAGTTGAGTCTGGTGTGCCATGGCTGCTATAGAGACTAGCCACTTTTATGGCAGCCATGGCAATAGTGGTAGCTATGGTGGGCTACCTGCATGGAAATGGTGTTTTTGGTGTACTCTTTACCTGACTGTGGCTGGGTTTGGCTTCCCCTGGATCCATGCCTCAGGACCCTGGTGGGGCCCCAGGGTGTAGGCAGCAGCTTACCTAGTTACAGCTGAGTTGGGTTTCCCTGGCTTAATTCATCATTCTAAGATGTTGTGGAGCAGTTGTGGGGGAGGGGAAGTGGGAAGGAAATAGGGTGAGAAGAGGGGAAGGGAGGGGAGGCTGCGATTGAAGCCTGTGGCACCCCCCTCGTTCTGTCAGAGGAGACCAGGGCATTTCCTGCTGTGCCTTGGTGGTTGTTGCTGGGCTGTTTGTGGGTGTTGTGGGGCTTGGCTGAGGCCTCTGGCCCTCCCTGCTGCCTGTCTTGAGAAGCCAGGGGGCTTCCAGTCCTTCTAGATTTTGTAGGTGTTCTTTGGTGATTTGGGACCTTACTAGTTAATATTAAACTTTGTCTCTGACCTGTGGGTATTTTGTTTTTTCTTTCAGTTCTGTGTTGGATTATTTGCTGTTCCCACCGCTTAAACTCTGCACTGGAACTAATTTGTTGTCCTTTGCTTACTTCTAAAATGGAGAAACTTCCTTTGGGGACTAGCACTTGAGCCCTGTAGTTGAGCTTAATTGCTGCTTTGTTGCTAATTCCCTGGGAAAGGCTTCTTGTGCAGCTCAGGTTTTAATTGTTTACCTTGTATATACTTCTGGGTCTTGTGAGTTCTAGTACACCTGGATTGTATGGAAACTCTGGTCTGGGCCTGTGTCTTTTCAGCAAACTGCACCCCCTGCAGTGGTCCTGTGCTGATTGTGGGGCAGATCAGATGACTGTGCTGTGCCTCTGTATTCCCCCAGTGAGCCTGTCTCCGCCACTGCCCACACTCCAAACACTTCCTGTGGAACGGGCTGTGCACTGGTCCCTTGCAGTGACTCACCAGCCTCTGAGTGGCTCCTTTTTTGAGTTGTGGCCCTTGATTCCTATGTGGGTCCATGGGAACCCTGTTAGTGGTCTTGCTGGCCTGGGGGCCACCAAGGCCCTCTTCTCCCCTGCAGCTTCCAAGCAACTTTATCTGAAGGGTACAGCTGCCGTTTTTGCTGTCTCTTATGCTGTGTGCTCACCAGCTCCAGCCTTTGAAGTGGCCGGGATGGGCCGAGCCCGTGGCACACTCCGGAGAGTGCGGCGCTGGGAGTGCAGAAGCGCTCCCTCCATGGGTTCGGATCCTATATAGGGATGGCTGGTGCACTCACTGGCTGAGTGCGGTGTGGCCGGTCTCAAAAAGGACAAAAAAAAAAAAAAA
>NW_007739268.1:7530-8327 GCF_000696425.1 Galeopterus variegatus | reverse complement strand
CTGTCCTCCTCTTCCCCTGATTGCTAGCGGCCCCAGCTTGGCTGTTGTTGCTTTTTAGTAGTTGTAAATTGGTTGATTTGTGGAAGAGAGTGACGCTGGGGACCGTCTATTCCACCATCTTGACCGGAGGCCAGCCTCATAGCCTTTAGATCCGTAATGTGCTCTAAGGGATTTAGTAAATATATAGGAGCCATCAGTGAGAATCCAGTAAGTATATAGATAATGCTACGCTTAGTAAAGTCCACACTTAATGATGTTAGTCCCTTACACAAGTGTTGAAGAGATTTTTTTAGAATAAGCATGTGACCGAAGATTTGGGGAAATACCCAAAATTCTAATCAAGATGAGTTGATACTAATCGCAGAGGCAGGACCAGAATGGAAAGGTAACTGAGAAAATAGAAATTCAAACAATTGTAATTCTCCTGTTTTGAAGAATACTGTGTTGTAACAGAAGAATCAACATAGAGTCTTAAAAATGGGAATACCACCATTAGATGATCTATCTATTTTATTGAAAAACTTTTTAGAGTCAAACAGTACTTCACAGACTTTTCATATATTGAACACATAGAATATGGTTATTTTATGGTTTGCTGGGGAAAATAGCAAGACCATTTATGGCCCAGGTGATTGGTGTAGGGGCTCTGGCCACAATCAGCCGAACCAGTCATAATTCATTGATTGTGAAGTCCGAAGTTTGACTTCCAGATTTACTTCTTACTTGCACTTGGGGCAGTTACATTACTTCTTTGAGCCTTAGTTTACCTATCTGAACTATGAGAATAATACTGTCCA
>NW_007739268.1:5156-6085 GCF_000696425.1 Galeopterus variegatus | reverse complement strand
TTTTTTTTTTTCATGCAGGCCATTTTATGATGACATTTTGAGGTGTTTAAATAAATCACAATGTTGTTTTTCTTCTTGATTGCAATTTTCCCCTCACTATTTGTGTAGATTAAAAATAGAAACCAACTTATTTGTTTCAACATTATTGAGCCTATTAGTTAATATAAGCTTTATCCTAAACTCAACAGTAGGTTATATTATAACTCCATGTGGAAGCTTATTATTAACATTATTTTGCTCTTATATAATTGTAATGGCTGCTGATTGATAGAGATTTAATTATGCACACTTTGGTTTATTATAAATCAGACAAGCAACATTTCTCTACCTCTGTTTCTTATTACTCATTAGGACATCTCTATAATTCCTTTAAAATTTTGTGATTTTATTTTACTTTTTTCCCCCCATTAAAGTAATGGATGATTGCTTTTTCAAAGATTTGGCAATTAGTTCTGGAGGATTTTAGTTATCATTGCTCATCTCAAAAAACATTTGACAGTGTTTTCTGTTTGATTTGTGGTGCTGACTCATAAATACCTTTGAAAAACAGGTGTTTTGGTTCTAATTTAAGGAAGGGTTATTTAGGTAGCAGTTTAATGACTTGGATAAGCAAATCTTTCTATTTACCTATGAGATGACAGATAATACCTAGATATCTGAGTAAAGAGTAAAAAGAACACAAATGTAATAAGAAAAGGGGACTCAATAGTATATCATTTTTTGGTATAAAATAAGCGCAATTGTTACTGCCTGTTAAAACAGTCTGTTATCTGTTTCCATGCTGATTGCTCACTTGTATGCTTTCTCTGAAAGGGTAGGGGTACTACACATCTGACTGGGTGCTGGAGCAGTATGTTTCCAAGTTTGATTAAAGGGATATGAGATCTCTCTCTTCCCCTCCCCCCTCTCCCTCTCTCTCCTCCCCCTCT
>NW_007739268.1:0-3728 GCF_000696425.1 Galeopterus variegatus | reverse complement strand
TTAGGTTTGACACTATTCTTGGGGCACAAGAATATTCAGTGGAAAAGGAGTTTAAAATGTTTTAAATTATTAAATAATTCCAAACTAGTTTTGAAAGCTTCTCTGGGCTGAAAGCCAGTTGATTCTTGTCAGTGTTTTTACATGACTAAGGTCAATTACTTCAGAGCGTGAACAACTGCAGCCTTGGTAAACAGTCTAATTCTGTCCAGTGGTACAATATGGGATCCTCTTAAATGCAGCTGTAATTGTTATTCTAACAAGTGTGTTTTGATTGGACAAGAATGTAAAAGCTATTTTGGAGTATTTTCAAAGGCACAAAGTTTAAAATAATGTAACTTGGTAATTTTGTGCTCTGTAATGTATATAACAATATTGAGATTTCAGTATTTGTATTAGTAAATGAAAATATTCAAATAAGACTTTTATAGAAAAGAAATTGCCTGTATTTAGAAAGATTCTGAACAAAAGCAATTGGATTTTAAGAATTGATGTAGTTGCTAGAAGGCTTGTGTTGTGATGACGGCCTACGTACAGCAGCTTGTGACTTTGGCAAGCTTCAGTTTTCTTGTTTTTAAGGCGAATCTAGTCCAACATGGACTAGATTCAATCCAAATCTAGACTACCTTCCTCATCTGTAAAACTTTCTTGAGTCTTGGAATACTTCTCAAAAGAAATGAGTGTGGCATATTGATGGCTTTATTAGTACTCTGGTATAACAGGAGTGGAGGTTTGAGGGGGAGGGTAGAGTAATTGGAGGTAAAACTTTGACCTACAGAGTCTAGAAAATTCAGAGCCTTATCATTAGACATAGAAGACAGATTTTACACAGTAAGTACATGAATTGGAAACAAGTAGCCAGTGGGCTGCTCACTGGTTTTAATGTTTATCCTGAATATAGTGTGTCACAAAGTTTGAATGTATATACCTTTAGAGGTGTGTGCTTGCTCCAGGTCCCCACAATCTCTGTATCTCTACCTCTCCATATCTCTATCTCTCTACCTCTCTTTAGTCTCATGATGAACTATTTTACCTATCTCTTGCCTTTGAAAGCTTCAGAGTATACCCCACAGTGGGGTATTATGTAGACATTAAAGGATTTTGAGCAGGAGGTGGCACCATCAGATATGCTTATAAGGAAGCTCACTTTAACAATACCTTTCAGGATTGACAGAACAGAGTCACCGGTGTGGCAGGTAACAAATTCTGTAAGAGAATTGACAGCAGCCATCTTGGTTTTGTTTCATTACTTTCTTTCTCAGAATAGTTCTGTTGTGTTTAATTTTCTAAAAAAACTCTAGATTGAATTAGTCAAGTAGTTAATCCAAATGATTTTTGCTCTCATTTAAAAGCTGATGCATTGAAATAGGAACAAAATCAATTGCCATCTCATTGAGCTTCTCTTGGCATAGAATTTGGATGTGTATATTACTACCAGACTGTGGCCTTTAAAAATGTATTTATCTATATTTGTGGGAACACTTTTCAAATAGCCCAGACAATATGTAGCCATAGAATTGTACTTAAGTAACAAACGTGTTTCTTTCTCTCCCTTCCTGCTTGTCTGATGGAACCTCACTGGATTATTCCTCCCCTACTGTACTGCCTTGGTATATTATTGTCAAGATCTGACACTGTGGGTCAGACAGACCTTGTTCAAATCTTACCTCTCTTTCTTCAATTGTGGGCAAATTTATTAATCTACTTCAACTTTGGTTTTTATTCTCTAGATCATTTTGTAGATTAAATGAAACATCATACTGAAAGCATTTATTTTAGCTTTACCATCCAGAGAGGGTACTAAACAAAGATAAGCCAATTTCCTAGCGTTAGGATGTGTTTGAGAAGAGGGCATATTTAGGGAAAAATATTAATCTGATCATTCTTCAGTGACTTTCTGAATGGTTGAGAAAACACAGTGTCTGTATATAAATACACCCACATATACATAGGAGACTTCATGTGTGCATGCATACAAACATTGGTATACATACAAAATGAATTTAGAAAGTGTAGTGGATTGAATTATTCCCCAAAACTCATTGAAGCTTGAATTGTGTCCCCCAAGTATTACATATTATAAACCTAGCCCCCACTGTTTCCCTACAGGGTGGGAAATCCTATTATGGTAATTGAAAGATGGAGCCTTGAAGAGGAGATTAGATTGTAGGACCGTGATATAGTGAATGGGTTAAAAATGGTGATCAGGGGTGTGGTTCTGAGGGCTTTAAAAGAAGAGTAGAGTCTTTTTCTCTCTCTTTGCTCTCTCTGCTCCCACCATCTTGCAATGTGAGACCCCTGGGTGACTGTCGCCACCACCAGATGGACTTTTGGACTTCCCAGCCTCAAAATGTAAGCACTAAGTTTTGTTTTTCTTTATGAATCACCCAGTTCCAGGTATTCTGTTATGAGCAACAAAAATGGACTAATACAAAAAGTTAATTGTTGAATGGAGAAGGAGTTTCTGTTCTATGAAATAAACATGAACAGTACATTTGTAATGTGAGCAGTTTACTTTTACACTAAAACAGGCAGAAAATATCCAGCTGTAGTTTTACATCTTTATGGACAAGATGGAGTAAACTACAGGGTATGAGGTACAGAGAACTGGTTGCCAGTGGGATCAGGAACTCTAGAGAAAAGGGCACAGGTCATTCCTTCACCCAAAATTGCTCTCTCTGTACTGGGTAGGAAAAACCAAAAACAAATAAGTAACAGAGACAAGAGACACTGGTTTGTACTGATGATGTGTGGTGTGAAAGAAGTCCTTACAAGTTGGTTCTTGTTTCCCCTTTAGTTTACAACCTACTCAGAATTCACTGGGCTTCTTGGAATTCCTATTAAAGCTATCATAGATCCCAGCAAGAATTTTCAAAAAACATAATCTTTGCTGATAGCCATTCCAAACGTTTGTTCTTTCAGTGACAGATTGAAAACAAAACGTTTGTGAGCCCTCTTACATGATGCTAGGCTTCACGGAATTTGCATCCTGTTAAGTGATATTTTTTGTGACCAGCACCTTGGTTGACTCATCTCAGGAACTTGCTTAAATATCTGCAATTAAAAGGTATGAATGAATAAACAGATAAAGGAGGAAAAAATAAGCATAGTGATAGTATACTTATATTCAAAAAATGTTCATCTTAGTGTGTGATATTGGGCAGCCAGCTCTCATTTAATGAATCAGCTTTATTTTTAGGAAGCCAGCTTTTTGTGTGTGACCTACAAGGGGTCTTCAAAAAGTTCATGGAAAAAGTCGTATTATCTTTTAATTCTATTTTTTCATGAACTTTTTGACATACCATCATATGTTTTAAACTTCCAAGTCAGGTATTATAAATTGAAAACGAAGTTCTTTTACTTAGCAATTATATTATATAATTGAATATTATATGTCAGGCACTGTTCTAGGCATTGCATATACAAGGTTAAATAAGAATTTGCCCTTCCCCTCAAGTAGTTCCTACCTTCGTGGCAGAGACAGCCTTGAAAACAAATCCTTTAACGCCTACTTATCGGGTGACTATCATGGGCTAGGCATTGTACTGGGCTCTGGAGAAAGAGGCATATATAGTCCTGCTCTCACCAAACACAATTGGTGTTATGAGAACGGTATAGGCAATGGGCTGGAAAGCACAGATGACACCTAAGAAGAATCAGGTAAAGGCCAGTGTGTAAGGCCCCATAGAAGACCCCAAAGGAGGCACTCCCTAAAACATGGCGCTTTTCTC
>NW_007739267.1:36234-37645 GCF_000696425.1 Galeopterus variegatus | reverse complement strand
TGCTACTATTCAATTAATAAATTTATTTATTTTTAACAGTTCAACTTATTATTATTATTTGTGGGGTTCTTTGTTTGTTTGTTTTTTGGTGTTTTTATCTCCCACATATGAGTGAGAACATACGGTATTTCTCTTTCTGTGCCTGGCTTATTTCACTTAACATAATTTTCTCCAAATTCATCCATGCTGTTGTGAATGGCAGAATTTCATTCTTTTTCTCATGGCTGAATAGTATTGCATTTTGTATATATACCATACTTTCTCTATCCAATCATCCGTCAATGAACATTTAGGATGGTTTCATATTCTAGCCATTGTGAACAGAGCTGTGATAAACACAGGAGTGCAGGTGTCCTTTAACATGATGATTTCCATTCCTATATACCCAGTAGTAGGAGTGCTGGTTCATATGGTAGTAGATTTANAATGCAATTAGTACTCTGGTATCACAGCGCACACTTCTCAGGATCGCGCTGTCTCCTGTCATGGCCACTCCAGACCCATCGCCATCTTAGAATCCTATATTGTCTAGTGATTATTGCGGATGTGTAAGAAAGTGCACTTTAATTTTTTATTTTTATTCTCATTTTTGCAACACACACATGCTCCTTATTTTAAAAAAATATAGATAAACATAAAGAAGAAAATCTCACCACTTTGCTTTATAAACCAAAGCTATTGCTTTTAAATGTTAATTTTATAATTGATCACCTTATTGAACACACTTATTGGTTCTAACCTTTTGTCAGTAATTTCTCTTTCTTTTGGGGACAGGGAGGGGGGAGACTACAAGTAAACAACCACGTATCTGCATGTAAATTGTCATTTTGTCTCCTCCTTTCAAAGCATTATACCTCCTAGATCAACTTTATCTTTTAACTTGGTCTATGGCAGTGAGTAGAATTTTCTGAAAGTGTTAAATTTAAGTGGAGAAAATAAATATCCTTATTCTGTTCCTAATATTAATGGAAGTGCCTCAAATGTTTCACATAACATACTTGACCAATTATTGATTTAAGATGGTCTTATGTATTAAAGAATTGTGCTTTCAGTCTTGCTATGCTGAGCTGACGTTGGGATTAGATGCTGAGCTTTTTTCTGATATATTTTAGACATCTAACTAAAAAAAAAGTTTTAGTTTTTGTTTTCCTTTGACCGGTTGATGTATAAGTTATGTTAATAAATTCTGTAACAGGTAAATCCTATTAGTATACTGGTATTATTCTATAAATACAGTATTAGAAAGTATTAGTACTTTATAAGTATTTGCTACTATTCAATTAATAAATTTATTTATTTTTAACAGTTCAACTTATTATTATTATTTGGGTTTTTTTTGTGGTTGTTTTTTGGTGTTTTTATCTCCCACATATGAGTGAGAACATGCAATATCTCTCTTTCTGTGCCTGGC
>NW_007739267.1:31888-36112 GCF_000696425.1 Galeopterus variegatus | reverse complement strand
GATGATTTCCATTCCTATATACCCAGTAGTAGGAGTGCTGGTTCATATGGTAGTAGATTTAATTTGATTTTTTGTTGTTATTTTTGTATCTATTATCATAGATAAAAATGGTCAATATTTGTGTGTGTGTCATCTTTTTGAACTTGGATCTTACAGTTTATTCTAGTGTGATAAAATGAATTCAGAAGTTGCCTGATTCTTCTGAGGTGTGAAATATTTTACGTAGCATGTCAGGGGTGAGGTCCATAGAATTTAACATCCAGTACAGAACAGGCCCAGGGCAGTCAGGCACAGAGGCTGGCTGAGCTGGAGCTGGTCCTGAGCTGTAATTGCTAGACTGTGGGGAGCCCCCTGCAGAACCAGGGCTTCACCTGATGGGGAGTTACTACGGGGGGCAGAGGGCCAGCTGGGGTTTTTACCAACTGGCAGGAAGTGTTTGAACAACAGTTGTATGGGCTGAACTTGAGCCCTGAGAATGAGATTTCCTGTTCTCTGACCCCTTATAGTGACATCTCTGAGAGCCAGGCAGTTGCTCACGTGGGTTCTTATTTAAACCCCCCAGCCTCTGCCAGGCAAGTCTAAGCACATGAGGAAAACACTAGCAACGACCGAGTTCTCAGGAACCCATTGGTAGAATAATCAGGATAGATTTTCTTTTGATTTCTTCCATCATTTTTGGGCTATTCAGTTTTTGTCACTTCATATTTTTCAAAAAAAAATATTTATTTCATGGAGATTTTCAAATTCTTTAGCATGGATCTGTAGGTGATAGCCTTTATAATTTATTAAAAGTGCCATCATGCCTATTTGTTTATATTTTCTCCCTTTTCTTTATTAGACTACTTAGGATTTTGTCTATTTCATGAGTCTTTTCTCTAAATGTTTATCACACCAGCCCTTTGATTTACCAGTTCTATCCTTTTGTTTTCTAAATTATTAATATCTACCCTTTTTAACTGTTTTTGTGATTTTTGATGAAGTATTTCAAACATATAGCATAGCGCAGAGATACTATAACAGACGCCCATTAAAGTGCCACACAGATATTAAGAAACACAAGCTTTTTGCCATATTTACCTCTGACCTTAGTTTTTCCTAAAATAACCCTTTCTGGGGACAGTTAAAGCCACCAGCACCACCACTAATCCCTTCTCTCACCCAAGGGGATTATACCTTTGAAGGCACTGGGTGTCCAGCTTGGTCAGACAGATAGATTGATCAATCTCCATTAATAATCAATATATTTTGTTTTTGAAATCTGTTGATTCCCAAAAACACTGAAGATTATTTTACGACCTGGGTTTTCACTTAGCACTGTGATTTCAAGATTTATACATGTAGCTTTAGTTTATTTTAACATATATTATTCTATCACATAACTATATAATAATTAATTTATTTATCTATCAAGGGTATTGAAGTTGGTTCCAACTCTTAGTTCAGGGAAACAATGATCCAAGTGTTCTTATCCACACGTGTGAGGAATTCTCTGACATGCGAGGGTACTTCAGAAAGATGCAGCAGTGATTCCCAAGGCGGTTCTACCAGTCTACACTCTCAGCAGCAGCGTGCGGCACGTCCCACTGCGGCGTGTCGCAGACTTCTTGACTTTTGTTAATCTGATGTATGTGAACAGGACTCTCATCGTGATTTTAAGTTGTATTTGCAAAACTACTGATAATATCGAACAACTTTGCATATTTTTATTGGCCATTTGGGTTTCCTCTTTTGTGAAATACTTACCTAAGTCTTTTGTCCATATTTCTACTAGGTTTTCTGTTTCTTCCTTATTGATTAGTAGGAGTTCTCTATGTATTTATTACAGATTCTAGAGATTTTGGGTTGTGTGTGTTATGTATACAGGTATTGTCTCCATTCTGTGTTTTGTCTTTCTGTTTTCTTTATGGCTCATATTCATTAACAGTTCTTGCTTTTTATGTTGAAAATTAATGTATAATAATACATTAGGCATAATAATAATAATTAATGTATAATTATACCTTATGCAACGTAATAATACATAGTATATCGAACACATTTATGGTTAGTGCTTTTTGTGTCTGTTTTTAAAAACCTTCTCCATTTTAACATTCTGAAGATATTTTCCTCTATTCTCACCCATTTCTTCTATTATCATCATTTCCTTATCATCTAAAAGCTTTATAGTTTGCCTTTCACAATTCGCACCTAAAATTCATTTTGCCTGGGGCATAAAGTAGAGGTACCACTTAATTTATAAAACATAGATACCCAATTGGCTCAGTACCATTCACAGAAAACCTGTCCCTTCCCCACTGCTCTGCTGGGCCACCTCTGCAGTGTATGTCTCTCTACACTTGGCTTATTTCACTTAGCATAGTATCCTCTAGGTTTATCCATGTTGTAACAAATGACAGACTTTCCTTGTTTTATACACTGCATTTTCTTTATCCATCTACCCTTGATGGACATTTAGGTTGCTTTCATATTTTGGCTACTGTAAATAAAGCTGCAATGAACATGAGAGGGCAGATATCACTTCAACATGATTATTTCAATTCCCCTGAGTATATGCCCAAAGGGCAATTGCTGAATTATATGATACTTTTATTTTTAGTTTTTTGAGGAGCCTCCACACTGTTTTGCAGAATGGATGTACTTATTTACAGTTCTACCAAGAGTACACCAGAGTTCCTTTTTCTTCACATCCTCACCAGACCCTTGTTATTATACTTTCTGATGATAGCCATTCTAACACGTATAAGGTGATATCTCATTATGGTTTTAATTTGTGTTTCCTTGATAATTAGTGATGTGGAGCATTTTTTAGATATCTGTTGTCCTTTCATATGTCTTCTATTGAGAAATGTCTGTTCAGACAGATCCTTTTCCCATTTTTTGGATTCAGTTATTTGTTTTCTTGCTATTGAATTGTTTGAGTTCCTCATGTATTCTGGATTATTATCCCCTAATCAGATGCATGGTTTTCAGATATTTTCTCCCAGTCTGTGGGCTGTCTCTTTACCCTCTTGTTTCCTTTGCTATTCAGAAACTTTTTAGTTTGATATAATTAGCTGTGCTTTGGGGTTCATATCCAAGAAATCATTGCCCAGACCAACGACTTGGAGTTTTTCTCCCATGTTTTCTTCTACTACTTTCACTACTTGATGTCTTATGTATAAGTCTTTAGTCTATTTCGAGTTGATTTTTGTATATGGTGCAAGATAAGAATCCAATTACCCTGATATCAAAGCCAGATAAGGACACTACAAGAAAAGAAAACTAAAGGCTAATATCCCAGATGAACAGAGATATAAAAATCTTCCACAAAAGCCTGGAAAACTGATGTACAGCACATCATAATTCATCAGGATCAAGGGAGACTTATCCTTGGGCTTCAAGGATGGTTCAACATAAGCAAATCAATAAATGCAAACAAAATGCAAGACAAAAACCACTTGATTATCTCAGTAGATGCAGAGAAAGCATTTGACAAAATCCGACACTCTTTTTCGATAACAACTCTTAACAAATTAGGTGTAGAAGAAATGTACCTCAGCACAATAAAGGCCATATATGATAAGCTCACAGCTGGCACCATTTGCAATGGAGAGAAATTGAAAGCTTTTTCTCTAAGATCAGGAACAAGAAAATGATGCCCACTCTCATCACTTCAACTCAATATAGTACTAGAAGTTCTAGTTAGAGCAATTAGGCATGAAAAAGAAATATAAGGCATCCAAATTGGAAAGGAAGAAGTAAAATTTTCTCTGTTTGATGATGGCATGGTCTTATAGATAGAAAACCCAAAAGACTTCATCAAAAAACTTTTAGAGCTGATAAACTAATTCAGTAAAGTTGCACAAGAGAAAATTAACACATAAAAATCAGTAATGTTTCTATGTGCTGGCAATGAACAATCTGAAAAAGAAATTAAGGATGCATGCCTATTTGAAATAGCGTCAAAAAATCCTTAGAAGTAAATTTAACCAAGGAGGTGAAAAATAAGAACACCGAAAATGAAAAACAAAATATAGGCAAAAGACATTGAAGAAAGCACAAACAAATGGAAAGATATCTCATGTTCATGGATTGGAAGAATTAATATTGTTAAAATGTCCATACTAACCAAAGTGATCTATAGATCCAATGTTTCCTATCAAAATTCCAAAGTTATTTGAACATAAACAGAAAAAAACAATCCTAAAATTTATATGAAACAACAAAAGACTCCAAAGAGCCAAA
>NW_007739267.1:9038-30958 GCF_000696425.1 Galeopterus variegatus | reverse complement strand
AAAGACATTGAAGAAAGCACAAACAAATGGAAAGATATCTCATGTTCATGGATTGGAAGAATTAATATTGTTAAAATGTCCATACTAACCAAAGTGATCTATAGATCCAATGTTTCCTATCAAAATTCCAAAGTTATTTGAACATAAACAGAAAAAAACAATCCTAAAATTTATATGAAACAACAAAAGACTCCAAAGAGCCAAAACAATCTGGAGCAAAAAGAACAAAATCAGAAGCATGAAACTACGTGATTTCAAAATCTACTACAAAGCTATAGCAATCAAAACAGCATGGTACTTGCATAAAAACAAACCCATCGGCCAATGGAACATGATATAAAGCCAAGAAATAAACTCAAATATTTATGGCCAGTTGATTTTCAACAAAGGTGCCAAGAACACTCAAGAGGGAAAGGATAGTCTCTTCAATAAACAGTGTTGGAAAAACTAGATATCCACTGGCAATCAGTATTTTTCATTGTTGTTTTATAGCAAGTGCTTATTTAGTTTTACAGCAATTTAACGTGATAACTCATCCATGTATTGACTCCCTCCCTTCTTATTTCATACTCCTGATTCCTGGAATCAAATTCCCAAAAGAACTATTTGAACATATGAAGTTAAGCTTTCATCTGAGGCTCTGCTTTGACATGAACCCAGGTCAAGACATAATTAAGAGGAAGAAGAGGAACTGGAAGTAACCAGTTCCTGGAGACAGAATGCTGACTGGAGAAACAAAAAGATCTTATAACACAGTTGATGCTAGTGCTGGCAATCTTGACTTCATGGTGACACAAACTATATGTTTGTGTCATTTTCTCCACCATCCCTCAGCTGCTCATGTATAAGCACAGAGAAGGTGGGAAATGGTTTCACTTAGGTTTGGAGATTTCCAAGAAAACATGATAGAGCAACAAGGAGTATTTGGGGTCTTTGGTAAGACTGATTTAAAAAGTGAAAGGAACTGAAGACAAAAAGAAGGGCAGTAAAATGAGAAGAAAGTAGGTCTTGATGAGAGCGAAAATAGGGATAACTGGCATTTACAGGGCTGGAGGCTCCAGAGGGTTTGAGGAGAGAATCCAAACCCATGCAGCACTATAGACTGTAAGCATGGGTATCTCAAAAACACAGCACAACCTCTAGAAAGGCTGACTTGCTGGCAGGAAACTGTCCAGGTCACCTCTCACAGCCTCCTCCAAATGCAAAGAGTTTGGTTTTCAAATGTCTTTTTTTTTTTTTTTTAACTGGCATCTCAAGGTCTCATTTAACCATTTAGCATTCCAACTTATTTTCACAGAAAGAAGTTTTCAGCTGGGAAATCATCAAATTCCTAGGCAGGAAATTACATAACTTCTTAGTGTCCTTTATTATGGTTGTGTGGAGCAGTAATGAAATTTTATTTCTTTACACTTGGCTTACAGGAAGTGAAATTCCCAAGAGAGAAAAAAAGGTAAAACATCTTCCAGAGGGAGCTTAGAGTTGGCAAGTCTCCCTGAGGTTTTTTCTCTTCCCTTTTTTCTCTTTCTTCCTTTTCTCTCTTTTTGTCTTCCTCCCTTCCTTCCTTCCTTCCTTCCTTCCTTCCTTCCTTCCTTCCTTCCTTCCTTCCTTCCTTCCTTCCTTCCTTCCTTCCTTCCTTCCTTCCTTCCTTCCTTCCTTCCTTCCTTCCTTCCTTCCTTCCTCTTTCTTTCTTTCTCCTTCCTTCCTCCTTTTTTTCTTCCTTCTCAGAAATCAACAGCTCAAAGTATGTTTTGGTTTCCATTTGTTGTTACAGTAGTAAATATTTTATTACTTAAAAAGGGAAGCAGTGTTTGTTCTTAATTGTTTTTGATTAAATATGCTAATTACTTTTTGGAATACTAATGACACGAGGTACTAAATGTTTTAATAATGCAGTGAAATAAGCTAGCAAATATAACAACAAATTAACCTGAAATGGCTACATAGCTGTCCTCATTTTAAATTGTAATGATACAAAACAGAAGAAAATTCAAAATTATATCATCTAATACAGAGGGAGAAAAAACTTTATTAAACAATTTTGATATTTTAACATTTTCTTTCTAAAAGAACTCATTAAGAAATGCATCTTTTTTGGAACAATGACCTATAGAACAGCCAGTTGGTTGACTGACTTTGATCTGTCAGAATTCATGCTTCACAAATCAAAATGTAATCAGGTCCAGCTGGGTGGTGACCAGAGCTACTCCTCGTGCCAGGGTCACACCAGACCCACAGGGACCCAGAACACGGGACAGAGTGTCTACAGCAGGCCCTGAACCCCACATGCCCCGCCCTCCCCTGCCTTCTGCCTGAGACAGTGGTCTGTTTCCTTTATTCCAGCCCAAGCTATGCCATTGTCAGGAGAAAGATGAGGAAAAACGCTTGGAGAACATTTTCAATAAGAGTGATGATGCAGTTTAATCTATTTCTTTACTGCTTTATGAAGGGGTGCACACATCCTGGGATCAGTTTCCATTTGGGCTTGTTACCGAGTCAGTGATAGCAGCAGCCCCAGACGAGGATGCAGGGCTTCCTGGGCTTTGCCTTTATCATGTGCCTTTTGCATGTTCACGTGCAGAGATGTGAATGGCCTGACTTTGTTTCCCAGGGAACATTTGGAAAGTCTCAAGACAGCTCTGTTGTCACAGCTGGGACATCTAATCAGGAGAGACCAGGGATGCTGCTAAACATCCCCCCCAAACAGGACAGCCCTCACCCCACAGAACTATCCCATGCCAAATGTCAATAGTGCAACTACCAAACGACAGTAAACGTGGGGGAAACCTGGTAACTGAAAATAGGTGCGAGGCTTAGCAGAACCCATAGGTGGGCAGCGCCGCAAGACCACGGGCCAGATTCCTTCAACATTAAACTGCTGGGGGGTGCAGGGGAGGAGAGAAGGGAGAATGCGGGGTGGATTGCAAAAGAGAGAGAGAGAAGGGTCAAAAGACTAACAGAGATGTGAGACCAAGCAGCCACATGCAATGCATGGATCTTATTTCATTTTGATCCTGCACTGAGCAATAAACTGTTAAGAATTTATGAGGTTGCCAGGGAAATTTGATCTCTGGTTGACTATTTAATGATAGCACAGAATTATTTTAAAGTTTATAGAGTATTGTGGATACATGTAAAGATACATATGTGTGTGTTTTAAAGAATTCTTAATTTTTTACCAGCATAACCTGAAAATTTTATGGACTTGAAATCTGCTTCAAAATACTCTAGAGTGGACAGACGCAAGGACGCAGAGTGTAGTGAAACAGGGTAATTATTGCTTAAGCGGAGTGATTGGTAAGTGGGGTTCCTCCCTATTATTCCACTTTTGTAAACTTTTGAAGTTTTCCAGAATAATTTATTTTAAATAAGGCTTTGTTGTTGTTGTTAAAATCACAGAGTCCGGGCAGAAACTTCATGGAAAATCACAGGTGGCTGTCCCAGTGAGGGCTGACCCGGGCTGTGCATCCCAGTAGCTGAGGCTGCTGAGTTCTCTAAGCTTCCATTTACACAGCTGGGAGTAGAGACAGGACCACGGTCTGGCGCCCTCCCCAGTGGTTCCGATACTCAGTGAGATCACGGGCCCTGAGACACATTCATCAGAAGCCCCTTTGCAGGCATGCACAGGGTTGTGCCTTCCTTGTAGGCCCAGGAGAGACATGGTCAGACTCATGTTCAGGAAGGTCTTAAATGATTTAGGAGACTTGTTTAGGTGGCAGGTGACGAGGTCTTGAACTGCAGCAGGGGCGTGCAAACTGTTTCCGTAAGGAGCAAGATATTGCCATGTGACCTTGGCAATTCACTTACTACCTGGAGCTTCAGTTTCCCCATCTGTAAAACAGAGACAACAGTCAGATGTGGAGGAGGTAATGTGGGGATTGCAGGAGGTAAGTAATAGGAATCTCCCAGAGCTGAGCTTGCACCTTTACAACAGCAATGGCAATCACAGTAAGGGACATTAAGTAAATGTCTACCAAGCCTGTTCCAGGCCACTTTCATGAAGTAAATCCTCACCTTCACTATGAGGCAGATGCTCATTTTACAAGAGAAAATTGAGGACAAATGGAAGAATGACGCACCCCATGACTGGCCTGGCAGTGAGACCTCAGGCAGGTGATTTGGCTGCCAGTGCCCCAGTTTGTCCATCAGTCACATGAAGGTGACAGCAGGAGTGTAGCCTCAGGAGAGGCTGGAAAGAGCTGAGGTACGCTGTGCGTGACCACAGTGCCTGGCATGTGTTAAGAGCTGGACACACAGAGTTCACATTCTTCCTCTTAGATTACGATTGTTCCGTAGTAACAATTGTCAGGGTTGGGCCCATGAGGACATGCTCGGTCAGCTTTTCCAAGACACTGCAGGGCCTGGCATTCAGCAGGAGCTCAGCGAGTACTTGTGGACTGATTGCCACGTGGTTCCCACATGAAACCAACCATCAGATGGACGGGAAGCGTTACTGCCACACACATGGAATTGAAGAGGGCAACCGACCCATCCCCATTTGCCTGGGACTTCCCAGGTGCTAGCACTGAAAGGCCGGGGTCCCATCCCAGTTTGCCCTCAGTTCTAGTCAAACTGGGACTGTTGGTCCCCCTAAACCCAGATGACCTTGTGGAGTGTTAGATGTGATCACGCTGGCAATGCCAAGGTCCTGCTGGGGCAATAGCTGGCTCACACGTCTCAGCCCAGGGCGAGGGAGGTACGGTGGGTCTCCTCTCTGTGACTGGTGGGCAGAACAGTGCCCCAGGGGACAGCACTTCCACCACAAACTCCTCTCAGTGGAGCTTGTCCAGGGATCCCTCCAGGGCTCTGACCCCTGGGGCTGTGCCTCTTTCCCTGAGTCCCTCCTGAATTTCTAGTAATTTATGGAGATTTCTGCTCTTATTCCAGATAAGTATTCACTTTTATTCCTAATTTTGTATCCTTTTCTTTAAAAATGGCATATAGTTTAGGCCTCACTAAATCTGGACCTGGACCTCCGTCTAGGGCAGGGGGTGGAATATTTGTCCTTGGGGGTGTGTTTGGATCCTGGCTTGGCCTGCACCTCTTGAGAGGGCGTCACAAATACTTTCGCACAGTTTTCGTCAGCCCATGCAATATGACCTCATACAAATGTCTCAACTGCAAAATTAAAGATATGTTTCTGGTTGGCATAAAGGTTTCTTTTTTTCTTATTAATGTTCCTTTGACTTTGTTGGTCAAATTCTCAATGAGAAAGACCAAACAGTTTAAAAACCTTAGCTCGTTTCAGCCCCAATAAAGCCAGTCATGAGTGTGGACTCTAGAGAGGGACCCTCAGACTCAGATGAAAGCTAGGCTGGCCTAGGCTGAGGCCGGCCCACAGTTAGGGTTGGGAGGGAAGGGATGCCCAGTGTTGTCCCAGAAGGGGCAGCGTGAAAGCTCCCATTCATACGCTGCCCAGCAGCCCCGGCCTTTCCCTCGTGACTCCTGTGGCACCTGAGGTGTTTGCAAGGTGCCAAAAGAAAAGACACACTCCAGTTGTGGTAATAAAACAGCCATTTTACTAGGGTACCCTCTGTGATTTGGTTACAAGGCAAACACTCCCACGGTCATCCCCTGCAGGCAGCGTTCCCTCTTCCCCAGGATCTCCCGTGCCCTGCCTCCTCAGGGTGTCCCAAATGTGGCTTCTAAAGAGAGAGCAGCAGCCCTGTGTCCTCAGCAGACCCCAATGGAGTCCTGGGCTGTGCCATTGCGGCTGAGCAGGA
Source organism: Galeopterus variegatus (assembly GCF_000696425.1). Classification (NCBI taxonomy): domain Eukaryota; kingdom Metazoa; phylum Chordata; class Mammalia; order Dermoptera; family Cynocephalidae; genus Galeopterus; species Galeopterus variegatus. Next base: position 25,238 of record NW_007739267.1, on the reverse strand, counting down.
GGAGGAAGCACAAGAAGAAATCAGGGCTTCTAGCCCAGGGAGGTTGCTGGGGGACTCAAGGACTGTTCCTAACACATTTGCCTGCACCTGGACCATGGTGGTCGTGAACATACATCAGCAGCACAGGCTGCTCCCCTGAAGTTAGAAGTGTCAAGATTCACTGGGGAGAAAAGTAGGGGGCTCAGGACTGGGCAGGGGGAGCCGTCAGATCATGACTCCAAACTGACCACATCTCTGCCAGCGCAGAGGGAACTCTGGAGCAAAGAAAGAGAAGAGGCAGGAACAGCCCGGCCCTGTGCCATGACTTGCTCGGTGCCTGGCTCAAGCCACCTCCAGAAGAGCATCGCCTTGACCCCCAAGCTGAGGCTAACCTTGAAGGAAGAGCTAGAAGTTTGTTGGCAACCACAGTCCCCACAGCTGACCAGCAGGTCTTGCTTGAAGTGTGATGGGCTGATGCATCTGAGTCAGCCCTGGATGATTCATTTGCAAATTAGGAATAAAAACTAAGGACCAAAGTAGGTTTTAGGACTAGGTGAGTCATACCTGCAGGACACCTGACCCAGACGCAGCTCTCAGTACAAACAGGTAGGCTTGTGCTGAGTCACAAACACTAGGGCTTTCTGAAGAAATAAACCCAGCAGGTGATAAATCCCAGGTGTTACCGTGGGAAACCCGGGACCTGCTGAAGGAAGTTCTTGCTGATCAGTTAATCTGAGGATCATTATTTTTGGATTAAAAACCTCTGCTCAGGTCTTATTGTTAATATCTTTGTAAAACCCTGATGACCCATTTCATCTGAGCACATGGCATGGGAGGACCCTCTCTGTCCCCTGCCAGCCCATGCCCAACTCATGGTAGATTGACTTTCCCTCTGGCATCTCCTTGCGGCTTGTGTGGTTATGTGCGCTGCACTTGGAATTCCAGGTGTGTAGTTTTTCCATGGAAAGAGATCCTTGCCATCATCTTCACTGTTATAAGCCCAGAGCCCGCTGAGTGCGGGACCCTGACAGATCTTTCTTGAACTGAACTTATCTTAACTGAAATTTGCAAACAAATCCACAACCCACTTCTTAGAACATTGCTAACCCTGAGGCGGGACAGGGAAAAATCTTCACATGTGGAGATGGAGATGCCTGAAACAAAATAGTTAACTAAAAATAGAAGAAACATTTGCCAGCCTTCTAAAGGGGGTTTCTGTCTACCAGAAACCAACAGCAAATGTTGCACTTAAACGTGGAACGTGGAGAGTGTTCCCATTAAAGTCAGAACCACGAGGAATGCCAGTCTAATAACACAGATTTTAGTAATTTGTGTGTGTGTGATCCTAATAATCAGCTAAGACAAGGAAAAGAGAAAGCAGTATAAACATTAGAAAGCAAGGATAACATTTTCAGTATTTGCAAATTATACAATTGCTTAGCTAGAAAGTCTAAAAATTGTCAATGAAACTAATAGTAATGTTAATAAGATATTTTAATATTAATTTTGTACTGAGCCTGCTGGTCTTTCTTGTGCATAATCATAGAGGCAAAGCCCTGAGCCAGAAAGCACTCTGCCTCTCTACAGAACACAAGGAAAAAAAGCTCAACCTCACAGGTAAACAGAGAAATGCAAATTTTAAATGTAATGGCCTTTGCCTCTCACATAGACTTTTTTTTTAAAGATAGGGTAGGGAGCATGTGCAAAATGGGTGGTTTTCTTACTGTTGGCAACGGTACATAATTTTGTACAGCCATTTGGGAAGGCATATTTGTGAATTAGTATATTTTACAATCAAACATTTTTAGAAATCTTTCCTACAAAAATGCTAGCATGAACCTGTTAATGTATATGTACAAGGATATCATTGCAATCATGTATGGAAAAGCAAAATTCTCAATGAACCTAAATGCTAAATCTCTCAGTATTATAGGGATACAAAGTTATGAGATTATCATGGAGGCATCTCTTTTAAAGGACTGAGGCAAATCTCTCTGGGCTTACTGGAAGTTGTCCAGAATGTTTGCTAATTTAAAAAAAAAATCAGAATCACCTGTATTGGAATGATTTCATTTTTGTTTGCAATATGTTATATACGTATATGCATATGTACCCACACATATGCACACACCTATATAGACACATATATGTACGCCTGTGTAGATGAGATATGTTTGAAGTCTGGAAGGTTTTGGATCCACTTGTTAATGGTTGTTTTCACTGCGCTGTGGGGAAAGAGACCTGTAACTTTCTATTTATACTATTTTGTGTTGATTAAATTACTTACAAGGAGCATGTGCTCTTTTATTTTAAAATAAATATTAAAAAGCTAAATCCTTGGTACCATCTGTTTTTGTGTCTGCTGTTGTTCTGGTTTATTATTTATTTCCCTATTTTTTTATGATTTTCCTCTGTCTTCAGCAAGAGGTCTCTGAGGGGAAAATCACTCAGAAGAGTCTGGGGTAATATTAGATTACCGGAGTGAATTCTCTAGGGTGGGGGTGGCAGAAAGCTCCCAGAGCAGACACATTTGTCCTGAAAGTCCCAGGATGGGCTCGTTCAGTTGAAGGGATGCCCACTCCTAATTTTAAAAAACGTGGTTCAGCCACTTTACAAAAAGGAAAGCTGTTCTAATTCCTATTTCCTTCTCCATTATTTCTGCCAACAATGGGTAAACAATGGGTATTTCTGCCTTTTTCCTTTTGCCAATCAGAAAAGTATGAAATCACATCTCATTATTGCTATAATTTGCATATCTTTGACTTCTAGTGATTCTGAACACTTTTTACCCATATTTCTACTGGGTTGTTTGCCTTTCTGTTATGAAATTTTGATAGCTTTTTATACATGTGAGATATATATTATATTTAATATGTAATGAATATTAACCTTATTCACTGTCTGCTTTGAAAATTTTACCAAATTCACTTTTTGTTAATTGACTACTTTTATGTTAAATGTCTCCATAAAATATTTTAAAATTTTATATAGTAAAATGAATCTATTTTTTAAAGCTTCTGAGCTTTTTGCTTAAGAAGGTCTCCTCTGTTCCTAAATTATTTATAATCTCCTAGATTTTTTTCTTGTAAGAGTTTTCTTATTTTGTTTTTTACATTGTATGTAATGGAAATAGATGACCAATTTTATTTAATTTTGTGTTTTTTCAAAAGCATAAGCTTTGTTTATTAATTAATGCATTTATTTCCAACAAAAATTGAGATATGATCTTTTAATATATTGTCATCATATACACCAATCTAACCTTATTTACTTATTCAATCAATTAACTAATGATTGGTGCTTACTAAATGTGGGCACATTTCTAAGTACTTAAAAAATATTAGCTTATCTACTGTTTAAAACTCATGTCTACCTTACTGTTAGATTATCTAATTGGTTTCACTTTTTTCCATCTGTTTCCAGGTCCCCTACTCAAAGTGCTTTAATGATAGTAATTTTATATGTTTTAATATGTGATAAGGAAGGTATCCCCCTTCCTCTTTAGTCTTCCTTCTTAAACTTTTCTTGGGTACTATCTAAAAATTTATTCCTTTTTTTTCTCCTTTTTCAACATTTTCAGAGTATAAGGTATATAGATCTAAATGATATACCTTGATGAATGTTTACACTTGCGATCAGCCACATAACCACCACCCAGATTAAGTTAAAGAACATCTCCGTCATTCCAGAAGATTCCCACATGCCCCCTCCCAGTCCATGCCATCCCTAAGAAGTAAACACTATCTTGCTTTCTACCATCACGGATTAAGTCAACCTATTCTTGGACTTTTATGGAGGGAATCACAGTGTGCATACTTTTGTTTGTCAGACTTTTGCAGAATATCATGTCTGTATGATTCATTCATGTGTAGTTCTTTTTCCTTCCACTGAATGGATATAGCACAACTTGATCTCCCATTCCCCATTTGGTGGACATTGGGTTGTCTCCAGTGTAGGGCTCTTACATAAGCTGCCATGAACCATCTTGTGCATGTCTTTTGATAAATATAAGCACTCATTTTAGTTGGGTGTATACGTAGCAGAAGAATGGCTGGGTCATAGGGTCTACGTACAATTAGCTTTAGTAGATTCTGCCAAACTGTTTCCAAAATGGCACCAAGTTACACTCCCAGGAGAAATGTAACAGACCTCCTTGTTCACATCTTCACTAACACCTCACATTCCCCCTCTTTTTAGTTTTAGCCATTCCAGTGAATGTGTAGTTATATCCCATTTAAAAATTTATTTTACTCTAATGACAAATTATGTGGTGCACATTTTTATATGTTGATCAGCCATTTTGACCATTTTAATGTCTACATTTGTGAATGTTCTATTCAAGTCTTGCCTAATTTCAAGTCTGTCATTATTATTATTATTATTATTATTGAAAGGCAGAAATTTGAAAAATATTTCTGCAGTTGGGTTCTTTGCTGGATGTATTTATTGCAAATACCACCTCTTCTGTGGCTTCTCTTTAATGCATAATGGCATTGCTGGATACACAGAAGGTTTCACCATGATGAAATTATTTATTGTTCTTTCCCTTTATATATAGTGTATTCATTGTCAAGAGCTGCCATAACAAAGTCCCCAAACTGGGTGACTTAGAACAATTGAAATATGTTATCTCCCAGTTCTCAAAGATAGAAGTCTGAAATTGAAGTGTTGGCAGAGACACGGTCTCTCCAAAACCTGTAGAGAAGGACCCGTCCTTTCCGCTTCCAACTTTTGGTAGCCTCAGAAGCTCCTCGGCTTGTGGCAGCGTTATTCCAATTTCTGCCTTTATCTTCACGTGGTATTTTCCCTGCACCTCTTCACATCATTTTCCCTCTGCATGTGCCTGCTCTGTGTCCAATTTCCTCTTTTATAAAGATGCCAATCATATTAGATTAGGGCCCACTCTAATGACCTCATTTTAACTTGATTTCCTCTGTGATGAATTTATCTCCAAATAAAGCCAAATTCCAAGGTACTGTGGGTTAGGATTTCAACATACCTTTTGGGGGGACACTATTAAACCTATAACATATGGTTAGTGCTGTTCATATGCTCCTTTATCTTTGCCTACCCATGTTGCTTTGTGTTGCTTTGTCCCCCATGGATTTGTCACCCCTCTTCCCCTGGGTGATGGAGATGCAAGGATTACTCAAAGCCCATCTCTTCTGAGCAGTGAGAGGTCCAGAAGTGGTTAATTTCCCACTGGAACCCTCAAGTGAGAGCCATCCCTTCCTTGGGAAATTAACACTGAATTGGGGTTCTCTTCCTGTATTTATTCTCCAGACCAGGAAGTTACAGGAAGAGAACATAGGTGGGGTTATAGTTTAACAGTATCGGCTGGTAACTTTCAGTGAAACAAGCCAGGTGACATTCCAGTAAGGCAATTAAGTGGTCCTATCAACACAAGCTTGACCTTAGCAAACATTCCTTCTTATAGCAATTTCTCAGTATCTTTACATAACAATCATTAACTAGTCTGTCCTTGAGCCAGCAACCTGCTGTGCCACAAATCTTTATCTTAAACCAGAGACTTATAGCCTGAGGAAAATTTCCAGTCCTTCGCAAGATCAATATTTGAAGCTGCAAGACTTTGGAAAACCAGGCCCTGTAAAGTACATATGCTTTTTAGTATATTCCACATACCCCAAGATCTTGAAAATATTCTGCTATGTTTTCTTCTAAAAGTTTGATCATTTGAGCTTTTCCTTCAGTCTATTATCCCTCTCAAATTAGTTTTTGTGAATAGTGTAAGATAGCAATAAAGGTTATTTTTATTCAGCACATATATTAATAAAGACCATCTTTTCCCCCCGAATTGCAATAGAAACTTTGTCATAAATCAAGTGACAAATTGGTCCATTTGTCTATCTTTGTGCAAATGCCATACTGTCTTGAGTACCACAGCTTTATAGAAAGTCTCACTATCTTATAGTGGAAGTACTTCAGCTTTCTTCTTCTTTACTGTCACCTTGATTATCCAAGGAACTTTCACTTATCTCAGTAATGTTTTATAGTTTTCAGAAAATAATTCTTAGGTATTTAGTATTTTTGATATTATTTTGTGTATTAACCTTGTCTTCAGCAACTTTACTAAATTCATATATTGTTGCAATGTTAAATATAAGTGGTGATATTTTATGTCAACCCTCAGGGGAAAGCTCAATTGAATCCTTAAGTTATTGCTAGCTATAGGGTTTTGTTTTGGTATGGACTCTGGATCATATTAAGGATGCTTTCTTTTATTTTTAATTTGCTGATATAGTTTATCATGTATAGATGTTTAATCTTATAAAATTATTTTTCTGCATCATTTATTGACATGATCATGGATTTCATTCTGTTAATATAGTAAATCATATTGATTATTGACAGTTAAAACAATTTTATTTTCTATTTTATTACATTTGTGGGAAAAATCCTACTAGGTTATGATATATTATCCTTTTCATATATTGCTGGATTTGATTTTCTAATATTTGACAAGGACTCTGGTGTATTCACTGATGTATGATATCATACCATCTTGTAATTTTGTTTTCATGTAATGTCCTTGTCAGGTTTAGTAACAGGGTTGTACAGACCTCATCAAACAACTATCTGTAAGATTTCTTTTAACATAATTTACTTCTTTCTTAAACATTTGGTAGAATTCAACAATATATCCATTTAGTTTGGAATTCTCTTTGTGAGAAAGTTTCTCATTGTTGACACACTTTTTAAAACAGATATACGCTATTGAGATTTTTAATTTCTTCTTGTGTAGGTTTCTTTAAGTTGTGTTTTCCAAGGAATTTGTCCACTTGATCTAAGTTTTCAAGTTTCCTGGTGTAACTTTTTTTTAAAATAGCTTTTCAGATGTATAATTGATATATTAAAAGTTGCACATATTTAATATATACAATGTGAAGAATTTGGATATATGCATACACCTGTGAAACCATGACCACAATCATTCAAGGTAATAAACATATCATTCACCTCCAAAAGTTAATTCGTGCCCTTTTGTTTTTTGTTTTTGTTTTTTGTGGTAAGAACTCTTAACATGAAATCTATCCTCAACAATTTGTTTTAGGTGTACAATACAGTATTATTATCTATAGGCACTGTGTTTATCTCTAGACCTTACTCATCTTTATAACAGAAACTTTACACCCATTAAACAACTACCCATTACCCCCCCTCCAGCCCCTTGAAACCACCATTCTACTCTCTGCTTCTATGAGTTTGACTATTATAGACACCTTGTACAAGTGGAGTCATGCAGTATTTGTGCTTCTGTGACTGGCTTATTTTACTCAGAATGGGAGAATATATTTGCAAATCAATAACAAAACCACAAATAACCCAATTACAAATGGGCAAAAAAATTGAATTGATATTTCTCCAGAGAAGACATACAAATGGCTGATGGGTAAATGAAAACATTCTCAGAATCCCTAATCATCAGGTAATGCAAATAAAAACCACAATGAGAAAACACATCACACCTGTTAGAATGACTATTATAAAAAAAAAAGATCATTATGTCTGGTAGATATCTGCACTTCATATTCATTGCAGCATTATTCACAACAACCAAGATAAGGAAATAATCTAAATGTTCATATGGGGATGAATGGGTAAAGAAAATGTGTTGTATACATAAACAGAATATTATTCAGTCTTAAAAAAGAAGGAAATCTGCTATATACGACAACATGGATAAAACTAGACATTATGCTTGATGTCAAAAAGTTTTTATTCCAATTAATGTATTTTTCATTTTTGTGGGATCTGTTCCCTTTTATTTCCCAATGCTGGTAATTTGTGTTTTCTCTCTCTTCAATTGATGAGCCTCCTGGGGAGTTATTAATTTAATCACTGTTGTCAAAGAACCAACGTTTTAGTTTTATTTACTTCTCTATCATATGTTTGTTCTTTATTTTATTGATAACCACTTTTATCATTATCATTTATTTCTTCTATTTTATTTGAGCTTAATTTGCTGCTTTTTTCTAACTTCTTGAATTGGAACCTTGGAATATTGACTTTAAATATACACACACATACACACACATAAATATGTATGCACATACTCACACATACGTATACACACATTTGGATATTTTCATTCTTTTTTTTTGTTACTGAGTTTTAATGCAATTGCCCAGTGGTCAGAAACTATTCGTTATATGATTCTTGTCTTTTGGAATTTGTTGAGATTTGCTTGATGACACAAAATATGGTCTATTTTACTAAATGGGTACTAAAATATGTGTACTCTGCAACTGTGGGAGGTAGTGTTTTATTTATTTAGCCTACGTGGTTGTGTTTCCAAATTCTGTGTATCCTTATTGATTTTTTTTGTCTAATGTTCTTTCAGTCAATGACAGGAGTGTTACAATTATCTGAATATCTTTGTATTTTTTTTTATATCCCTTATATTAAATCTAACAACTTCTAGTTTATATATTTCAAAGCTATATTAATAGGTAAATTTGCATTATGACTGTTATATCTTCCTGTTGAATTGGCCCTTTTATCTTAAATAAATATTCATTTTTTGCACATAACGTTTCCTCCATAGAAGTCTAACTATCTGGCATTAGCACAGGCACACCAGCTTTTTTGATTAGTATTTCTATGGTCTTTTGTCTATCCTTGCACTTTGGCATTCTTGTGTCTCTACATTTAAAACACATCTCCTGTGAACAACCTTGAGAGTGAAGGAACAACAGTTTTACCTCCTGAACATCACATTCTTGCAGGGGAGGAAAGTAAGCATCCAAAGCACCCTTCCATGACAACTGAGAGAGAAGCGAGATCAGAGGAGGAGGTCTGATGGGGCTCAGGTTAGGCGGGAAGTGGAGAGACTGAGTGGTGGGGACTCATGCACTGTACAGGGGGTTGCCAAGGGCACAGTGGGCAGATCTTTGGAGGACGGCAGATGGGAAGACAGAGGGAGCCCAGTGTTACCCTGGAAGAGAGGCTGGTCCTGGGGCCTCCTCAAGGTTCCAAACATAGCACTGGAGTCATTTTCTAGAGTGTGAGCTGAGCTGAGCATGCTCTGTGTTGACTCTGACTGACATCCCTGTCTTCTCAGCAGATCTGTCATCTGTCCTGTCAGCTCATTAATGTTCCTTCTAATTGCAGGCCCAGTGGTAAAATGAAAGTCTCTCAACTCTATGAACCAGCAGGGTCACAGCAGGTCTCCACAGCCTGTCCTCCTCTGAAGGAAGGAGGATGGAGCCTCGCTGCTCCTAGTCTCTTATTTCTGTTCCAGATGCAGAGCCTGCTGGGCCATGTGGGCAGTGAATGGATGAATCAGGACTGATGATGACATTCCTTCAATGGCCACAAAATGCTTCGGCCAAGCTCTTTCTGGAATTCTCTTGTTCCTGTCCTACCTCCGCAGGAAAAATCCAGACTCTTCCCAAACTCAAAAGGAGAAAGCCCCAACACCCCACTCTCCAGGAATCCCTCTGCCGCTCGCTGGCCCTGTCATCATGTGCTCCTCAGGAAAGCCAGGTGGCCCAGAGGTAAGTGAAGGGACAGAGAGTCATATTCAGGTTGCAGACTTCAAGAACCCACATGTAAATTCTAAATTGAATTGGCCCTCTTGTGACTTAAGAACAGCTCATGTAAACTACTTGAGAATGGGGCTTTTCTCTTCCTTGTGTTTTCATTATACAAAGCACTGCAGAGCCATTGCCACTTGAGCTATAATCAGTTCTTCAATGTGCCTTCCGTTTGGAAGTGTCCACCTGTGATACAGGTTTTGGATGCTGTCGGCCACCTTATGCACACTTTCCCTGATCCCCCACATAGCCTCGTGTCCTCTGTGATGTCCCACACTACATTGCCTTCAGAGGAAGGCGGGCCTGTGCTGCTCCAGGCCTCAGTCCTGGGGAGGCCAGTGTCCCACTGGGGCACCGTGGACTTGCAGTCCGCATCTCTAGTTGCCATGGAGGGACACAGATGGCTACAAACTACAGAAAGGGGGATTTAACTGGAACTCTCTGGCATGTTTACCCTGTGACCTCGGGATAAGGTATAAGAGAAGATCACACAGACTCTTAATTGAAAGTTATCGTTAATTTTTGTAAGTTAATTCCCTGAAACTCATGGATGGACTCAACATAGCCTCTTAATTTCCCATTAATTGGCATCAGGTTTGTGACCCAGAAGGTTTTCAGGCAACACCTGGCGCTATGGTTTCAATGTTTATGTTCCCCCAAATCCATATGTTGAAATCCTACCCCCAACACGATAGTATCAAGAAGTGGGGCCTTTGGGAGGTGATGAGGCCATGAGGGACAGAGCCCTCATGAGTGAAATTAGTGACCTCTTTTAAAGAGGCCCAAAACAAACCCTTACCCTTTCCACCATTTGAACACACAGTGAGAAGGTGCTGTCTATGAACAAGGAAGCAGGCACTTGCTAGAATCTGCCAGCACCTTGACCTAGGACTTCCCAGCCTCCAAAACAGTGAGCAATGCCTTTTTGCTGTCTATGAGGCATTCTGTTGTAGCAGCCAAAATGGACTAAGACACCTGGGATGCCAAAGTGCTTATCAAGTGCTTATCCTCTCCAAAAATCCTCCCTAGATATGGTTATTTAAGTTTAAATTAACAAAAATTAAACAAATCTTAAAAATTAAAAATTCAGTTGCACTAGCCACATTTCAAGTGTTCAAGAGCCACCTGTGACTTGGGAGGTGGTGCGTGCTGGACAGCACACAGAGAGAGAATTCTGCATCAGAGCAGAGAGTTCTATTCACAGCACTGCCCGGGAGGGGAGACACCTCCTTCCCACAGCCCAGCATGACATTCTGCCCAAGTCTTCACAGCAGCACTAATCACCATGTGAGATGTCAAAATGTCTGTCTGCTTGCCCTCCAGAATGGAAAAACCTGGAGGGTCAAACCAGGTCTCTCTTCCCCATGACTGAACAACACAGTAAGTCCGTACAAAACAGAGAAGGAATTCGGATGTGACTCCCGACAGAACAGAGTCAAGAAAATAACAGCAAACATAATGGGAATGAGGTCAAGCGGGACATTTTCATAAGAAGATGGATCAAACTTGTACACTTTTTAGAGGTTTTTTTAAAAGCAAAACCAGTTGACCAGTCTGCTTGATGTGCTGGGGGAATTGAAGCCACCTGGATGGACTGAGAGGGAGTTGGAATTGCTGTGAGTTTTAAAACACAGAAACACAGATTTTACAAGTTTTATAAAACATTTATCTATAAGTAAAAAAACAAAATAAAAAAGCAAAAACATTATGGGGGTGGTGTATATTAGTTTTCTAGAGCTCCCAGAATAAATTACCACAAACAGCATGGCTTAAACAACAGAATGTACTCTCTTACAGTCCTGCAGCCCTGAAGTCTGAAATCAAGGTGTCGTTAGGAACGTGCTGCCTCCAGGGGCTCTAGAAGAGGTCCTCACCTCTCCCAGCTTCCGGTGGTTCCAGGCAACCCTTGGCTTATGGCCGCATCACTCAAATCTCTGCCTCCATCTTCACATGGCCTCTCCTCTGTGAGTCTTCTCCTCTGTGTCTTTTATAAGGACAACTGCATTTAGGACCCACTGGGATAATTCAGGATGAACTCATCTCAAGGCCTTCAACTAAATTATTTCTGCAAAGACTTTTTCTTCTAATAAGATCAGATGCACAGATGTCAGGGATTTGGACACAGGCACATTTTGGGGGTGCCACCATTCAACCCACTACAGGGAGAGGTTTGTCATGTAAGAAACTAAGACGCTGCTCAATTCCATCAAAATAGTGGGAAAGCCCACATCAAGGATTACTGATTCTGACAGAATCACAGCTGGTAGCAGCCAGAAGATGTGTTGTAAGGGCACCCACAGCGTGGACCCATAGGAAAGGTGCTCTTGAGAAACAGCTGGACTAGGAAGAACCTGACCACACAGACACACCCCAGCTTCTCTCAGGGTTGGTTTTGACATCTGCCCTGGAAAGGTTTCCCTCCAGGGCTCCATCCATCCTCTTCCAGCCAGTGAATCCTCTGCCAGCTCTCAAACCCAGAGTGATGAATGAGCCGGCCCAGGGTAGCACCACACCCTTGTCTGCATTGGGCAGCCTGAGAATACTCATTTTATTTAACTTCTGACCTTTATGCTATTCTGCAAACCCACAAGGTCTGGGCTGCATGATAATATCTGAGGATCAGAGGTGAGTGTTTAGAGTGTCATGCAACTTATGTTTACTTGACCTTACGGTTCCCATAGTAATCTTAATTGCACTGTTAAAATATAGTAAATATTTCTATACAAATTAAGTGATAATAGGAATTTGCAGTTTTTCTTTTTCCATGAATTAATCTTAAAATAAGCTGATTATACAAATCTTTAACCAAACAATGACTAATCCAAAATACAAACATGACTTTGATAAGATACATTCAAACAAACATTTTTGTGGCAAATATTAGCAGAAACCAAACAATAACTGGGAGGTGGTGCTTAGCAACTGACAATCGTGAACACAGAGGGAGGTGCTCGATGGGCCCAGTACTTATGATCACATTCTAGAATGGGGTCCTTTCTGGATTCACTGTTAACTATCACAGGAAAAAAAGATCATAAAGACTTTTTGTGCAATTTATGTATTAGGGAGGAGCTGAAAAAAGAATTTGCTTTACTCCTTCTCTTGTTAAGTTACATTTTCATTTGAGAGAAAATACATTTATTCAACAGTTAATCAGTCTTCACTAACTGGCAGATAATGCTTCTCCTGAACAACTGGTAAGTGTTCAGCTTCACAAAGAACCTCATGAACGGAGCTTGTTTACTTCTTTGCTGTGGCTGACAGGAAGCTCAACACTAAGGACATCTTTAATAGCAGTCCTGAACTACATGGTATGCATTTCTTTTAAAATTTTAATATATTATACTTCACAGGCAGAATATTTGTAATATATATAAAAATATGAAGCAATAGGACATCTTTTAAAATTTTAATATATTTACTTCACAGGCAGAATATTTGTAATATATATATAAATATGAAGCACAGTAATAAAATCTAGACCCATGAACTCACAGCAAAATGAAGCCAAAATCTTTGCCTCTGCAATATATCTACTAAATCCCACTTTTTTTTCTTCCAGAAGAAGTTATTTCTACTTTGCATTTTGTATCTGTTACTTCTATGGGAATTTTTATTTGTCTGTTTAAATAGTTATATAACATATGTGTTCATATCTATATAGCATATTGTTTAATTCAACTTGTTTTTGAGGCTCATGAAAGGGTATCAGATTCTACAGATTGTTCTAAGATTTTTTTTAACTTATTTCTAGGATAAATTAACACAATTGCATGAAGCTGCAATTCCATTGCTTTTTAATTGTCCATTTTAAAACTTTAACCAAAACTTGTTTATCCATTTTCTTGTTGAGAATTTAGGGTAATTTCTTCTTTTTTATTATGAATAATACTTCTTTGAATATTCACATACTTGTCTCCTGGCAAATATATGTGAGAGGTTCAGCTTTTATACCAAAGAGTAAAATTATTTGGTTAAATATTCATATTTAAAAAATAAGGACAAATTATCTTCCAAGGAGGTTGTTACAATTATACTTGATCCAGCAGGAAAAAAATGTCCCTGTTTATTCATAGTCTTAACAACATTGGGTATTACAAAACTTCCAAATTTTTGCCCAACTAGTAGATGGGAAATATCTCACTGCGATTTTTGCATATGCATTTTTCTGATCTCTCTGTATGTTTAGTTGCCATTTCAAGAAATATTTAATATTTCCTTTTCAGGAAAATACCTCTTCATATCTTTGTTAACTTTTACTTATTAATTTGTAGGAATGCTTTTGCATTCTAGATACAGATCTTTTTTAGTCATATGTGTTGTGAATATCTTTTTCTAATGAATGGTTTGAATTTTTACATTTTTCATGTGTATTTTGATGACTAAAAGTTCCTAATAAAAATATGCTCACATGTACCAATGTTTTTTTCTTTATGGCATATGTATTTTCTGCCTTTTTATTTATTTTTAATCCTTTTCTGACCTTAAGTCATAAATGTGAAAGAGCAAACTAAAATAACTTTTAAAAAACAAAGAGACTATCATTAAGTTTTTAAGCCATGTGGAATTTGAGTAGGCTATGAGCTAGGAATAAAGTCTTAACGTTTTCTCCAGAAACAGCAATTGGCCCATGGCTGTTTTATTAAATAGTCCTTCCTTTCCTTACTGATCTTCCCTGTCCACCCTGTCATGAGTCGAGTCCCCATATGTCTGGGGGTCAGTTCCTGGCTCTCTGTTCTAATCCAGAGGTTATTTATCTAGGTCCCTGGCAGTGCTACAATGTGTTACCTTCAGACACTTTCTCATAAGATATAAATCTGGTAGGACAAGTTCCATCCCATCATGCATCATGTCTTTCAAAAGTATGGTGGCTATATTTAGCTTTATTCACATATATATATGAATAAACAAGTGTGTGTGTATATGTGTGTATGTGTGTGTGTGTGTGTGTATATATATATATATATAAAAAATATATTTGTACATATATTTATATGTAAAGAATACATACACACATATATATACTTGTTTATTCATGTTTACCTACATACTATACACACACACACTTTGTCAAGTATATATATATGTATATATATATTTGTCAAGTTCTAATAAAAAGTAACCTATTAGTATTTTGGGGGGAATTCCATTAAAGCTAGAGATCGATTTGTGCATAATTTGTGTCTTTATCCAATTGAGTCTTTTTATGCAAGTGCCTGCCATAGTTATCCATTTATTTGGATTTTTTAATGTCCTGTATTAAGGTTATAATTATTCCATAAAATATACATCATATATTTTTTGTTACTGAAAATTGTATTTTAAAAATAATAATTTCTAATTGACTCTTTCAGTTGTATAGAAATATTTAATTTATTTTCTATATAGACAATCATATCATAGACAACTAATGACAGTATAATTTTTGTCTTTCCTATGCTGTCACCTTTTTATTCTTTTTGTCTTGGTGTAATGGCTAGTACTTACAGTCAAATATTGATTAGGTATTGAATCCAGGTATCTTTCTCTTTTCCTAGTATTATAGACAATACTTGCAATCTATTATTAAATGTAAAGTTTACTATAAATTGTGTATGCCTTTTATCAAGCAAAAATAAAACATTTCTCTTTTTTCCTAGTTTGCAGAGATTTTATAATAAATTGACTTTTTATTAAAATACAAGATTTGTAATCATTGAGAATTATAAATTTGAGAATGTTATTAATTGATTTCCTCTTATTAAATCAGAATTGCATTCCTGGATTAAATTCCCCATTTAAAAGATATAGACTAGCTGAAAGGATTAAAACATAAGACCCCACTATATGCTGCCTGCTAGAAATTCACTTCACCTGTAAAGACACACACAGAGTAAAAGTAAAGGGATGAAAAAAGATATTACAAACAAATGGAAACCAAAACCAAACAGGAGTAGCTATACTTATATTAGATTTGTAAAAACTTTATATCAAAATCTATAAAAAGAGACAAAGAAGGCATCATATATGATAAAAGAATCAATTCAGCAAGAGGACATAACAGTTGTAAATAAATACAAAGGTACTTCAAACATTTTGTGATAAAATGGAATTAAAATATAATATAAATCTTTCTATGAACTTTTTGAAGATCCCTCATATGCATCAAACATCAAAGCACCAAGATATCTACAGGTAACACTATTGAATATAAAGGAAGAGAAAGACCCCAATACAATAATAGTTGGGGACTTCAATACCCCTCTCTCAGCACTGGACAAATCATCTAGACAGAAAATCAGCAAGGAACATTGAGTGTAAACTGCACTATAGACCAAATGGACCCAACAGGCATGTACAGAATATTTTATCCATCAATTGCAAAATACACATTTTTCTCATTAACACGTGAAATATTTTCCAGAATAGACCACATGTTAGTCCACAAATAAAGTCTTAAAAATGTTTTTTTAAACTAAAACTATATCAAGTATCTTTCCAGACCACAAAGGAATAAAACTAGAAATCAAGAACAAGAGAAACTTGGCAAATGTACAAATACACAGTAATTAAACAACATATATCTGATCAACCAATGGGTCAGAAAAAAAAGAAGAAGAAAATAAAAAAACTTTCTTGAAACAAATGAAAATAGAAATACAGCATAGCAAAACCTATGAGATAT
>NW_007739267.1:6845-8166 GCF_000696425.1 Galeopterus variegatus | reverse complement strand
AAATCATTAGAGATTATTATGAGCAAATGTATACTAACAAATTGGAAAACCTTGAGGAAATAAATAAATAAATGTCTGGACACATACAGCCTACCAAGGACTGAACCAAGAAGCAATAGGAAACCTGAACAGATAAATAATGAGTAATGAAATTGAATCAGTAATCAGCAGTATCCCAATAACGAAAAGCCAAAGACCAATTCTTCTCAAACTGTTCCAAAAAACTGAAGAAAATAGAATTACTTAAAACTCATTCTATGAGGACAGCATCACCCTGACACCAAAATTAGACAAGGACACAACCAAAAAAGACAACTACAGGATAATATCCTTGATTAACATAGAGGCAAAAATTCTCAACAAAGTACTAGCACACCAAATCTAACAGCACATCAGAAAGATTACACACTATGATCAAGTGGTCCCAGGGATGCAAGGATGGTTCGACATGCAGAAATCAATAAATACGATACATCATGTAAACAAAATGAAGGACAAAAAGCATATGATCATCTCAATAGATGCAGAAAGGCATTTGATAAAATTCAACATCCTTTCATGATTAAAAACTCTCAGAAAATCAGGTATAGAAAGAAAGTATCTCTACTCAATAAATGTCATATATGATAAACCTACAGCTAACATCATACTGAATGAGGAAAAGTTGAAAGAAAATTTTTCCTCTAAGAGCAGGAATAATACAAGGATGTCCACTTTCACTACTCTTATTCAACACATTACTGGAAGTACTAGCCAGAGAAATTAGGCAAGAGAAAGAAATAAAGGGCATCCAAAATGGAAAAGAGGAAGTCAAATTGTCCCTGTTTGCATATGACATGATTTCATACACACAAAAATGTAAAGACTCTACCCCAAAACTCTTAGAACTGATAAATGAATTCAGTAATGTTGCAGGACANAAAAAAAAAAAATCAAAGCTGGAGGCATTACTTTCCCTGTTTCCAAACTATGCTATGAAACTATAGTAACAAAAACAGCATGGTACTGGTATAAAAACAGACACATTGACCAATCGAACAGAATAGAGAACCTAGAGATAAATTCATGTATCTACAACCAACTGATTTTTGAGAAAGGCACCATGAACATACACTGGGAAAAGAAAAGCCTCTTTAATAAGGAGTGCTGAAAACAGGACATCCACACACAGAAGAAATAAACTAGGTCCTTATCTCTCACCATATACACAAATCAACTCAAATAGATTAAAGGCTTATATGTAAGACCTGAAATTATGAAAACACTGGAAGAAAACATAGGGGAAACACTCCAAGGCATTGGTCTGGGCAAAAAAATTTAT
>NW_007739267.1:4459-4937 GCF_000696425.1 Galeopterus variegatus | reverse complement strand
CGAACCCTCGGCGGGAGCGCCACCGCACTCCCAAACGGCGCACTGTAGCAGTGCGCCACCGAGCCGGCCCCTGGGAATCTATTATTAACAGAAGAGAGGAGCTCAAATGTTCTCATCACAAAGAAATGATCCATTTTTGTGATGATGAATATGCTAATTACTATGATTAGATTATCACTTGTATCCATGTATTGAAAAATAATTCCACATTCCATAAATATGTATAATTAATATGTATCAATTAACAAATAGATATATATATATTTTTAAAGAATAGCATTTCTGGTATAAATCCAAGCTGTTTGAGATGTATTATCTTTTATTATATTGTTGGATTCTATTTGCTAATATTTTTAAGATTTTTGTTTCTGTGTTGAGAAAGATGGATGGAATATATAATTTTTCTTTTTTCCTACTATGCTTGTGTGGTTTCGGTATCAAGTTGTTATCAGCCTCTTAAAGATGATTTGAGGCATAT
>NW_007739267.1:0-3702 GCF_000696425.1 Galeopterus variegatus | reverse complement strand
TTTTTGACATAAGATTTTAATAATATTCTTTTACCATCTATTTTATCTCTGTAGTGTCTAAACTGTGTTCCATTTATTCCTAAAATTAACTGTACCTTGTTATTTTTTATTAATCTTTATTAATTCTGGTTTCTTTTTATATGACTTCTAAGTTGAGTGCTTAGCTCATTGATATTGAGTCCTCCATCTTTTCTAATATAGACACCAAAGGCTTTAAATTTCTCTTGATTTACTGCTTTCACGTACCTCATTACTTTTTATAAAATAGTATATATATGATGTTTTAATTCTAAATATTTTCTAGATCCTTTAAAATTTTTTTTTGATTATGCATTGTTTAAACATGATTAAAAATATTCCACATATAGGCTGGGCCAATTAGCTCATTTAGTTAGAGCACAGTGCTGATAACACCAAGGTCAAGGGTTCAGATCCCCATACTGACCAGCAGCCAAAATATGTGCGTGTGTATTCCAAATCTATGTATCTTTTTTGTTTTTCATGTCTAGCATGATTAAAGTGTGTTCACAGCATGCTGTCTGTTCACAACCCTTCGCAATTTTCTGAGACTAGAATTATGGCCTGACAAGGTGTCAATTTTAGCAAATGTACTATTTGATGTTGTTTTTATTATTTTCTAATACACCATTTCCCCATCCCCCAGTCCTCATCCCCTCTCAGCCTCTGGTAACCATTATTAAACTCCATACTTCCACAATTCCACAGAAACCTTTTTTTTTCTTTTTTTCTTTTTTAGATTGTGAGTATTCCATGCCTGGCTTACTTCACTTAACATAATGAGAACTTTCTTCTTTAGTATAATTACTTAATGTTATACATGTTCCCTTAAGTGCTGCTTTAGCTGCATCCCACAGATATTCTGATAAGTTATATTTTCATTTCTATTCAGTTCAAAATATTTTCAAGTTACGCTTGAGACTTCCTCTTTGAATCACAGAATTTTAGAAGTATATTGTCTAATTTCCAAATATTTGAGCATTTTTTAAATATTTTTCTGTTATTGACTGCTAATATAATTCCATTGTGGTCAGATAATATATTTTTATGACTTCAATTCTTTTACATTTGTTACTGTTTGTTTTGTAACCCAGAATATGATCTTTCTTAGTGAATGTTCCATATGACTTTGAAAAGAATGTTTATTCTTTTGTTGTAGGAATGCTGTAAATTTAAAAGCTATAAATTTATATTTAAAAATAAATTTAAAAGCTATAAATTTTAATTTAAAAATAAATTTAAAAGCTATAAATTTTAATTCGGTCAAGTTGATTGATAGTGCTCTTCAGGTCTGCTCTATCCTTGCTAATCTACTATCTACTTGTCCTATTGATTACTGAGAGGAAGTGTTGAAGTCTCCCACTATACTTGTGCATTTCTCTATTTATATTTTAATGATATCAGTTGTGTTTCATGTTAGGTGCATGCACATTTAATATTATTATATCTTACCTGAGAATTGACCATTTTAACATTCTGTGATGTTCCCCTTTATTCCTGGTAATTTTTTGTTGTTCTGATCTGAGTGATATTAATAAAGCCATTCATTTCAGGTTTCTTTTGATTTATATTTGACTNATGCTTGTGTGGTTTCGGTATCAAGTTGTTATCAGCCTCTTAAAGATGATTTGAGGCATATTTTTTTTTTTTTTCCTGCCTGCACTTTGGAGTATTTGGGATAGACTGAAATTCTCTTTTCCCTTGCCTTTGGTAAAACTCACTTTGCAGAGAGATCTGGGCTTGGCATTTTCCGTTTTGGAGAATTTTGGTTCCTTTAATGATTTTAAGACCTTTTAGGTTTTCTATTTTTTCTGGTGTGTGTTATGATAAGTTGTATTTTTCTAGGAATATATCCATTTTATCTGATTTTTCTATTTTTGACATAAGATTTTAATAATATTCTTTTACCATCTATTTTATCTCTGTAGTGTCTAAACTGTGTTCCATTTATTCCTAAAATTAACTGTACCTTGTTATTTTTTATTAATCTTTATTAATTCTGGTTTCTTTTTATATGACTTCTAAGTTGAGTGCTTAGCTCATTGATATTGAGTCCTCCATCTTTTCTAATATAGACACCAAAGGCTTTAAATTTCTCTTGATTTACTGCTTTCACGTACCTCATTACTTTTTATAAAATAGTATATATATGATGTTTTAATTCTAAATATTTTCTAGATCCTTTAAAATTTTTTTTTGATTATGCATTGTTTAAACATGATTAAAAATATTCCACATATAGGCTGGGCCAATTAGCTCATTTAGTTAGAGCACAGTGCTGATAACACCAAGGTCAAGGGTTCAGATCCCCATACTGACCAGCAGCCAAAATATGTGCGTGTGTATTCCAAATCTATGTATCTTTTTTGTTTTTCATGTCTAGCATGATTAAAGTGTGTTCACAGCATGCTGTCTGTTCACAACCCTTCGCAATTTTCTGAGACTAGAATTATGGCCTGACAAGGTGTCAATTTTAGCAAATGTACTATTTGATGTTGTTTTTATTATTTTCTAATACACCATTTCCCCATCCCCCAGTCCTCATCCCCTCTCAGCCTCTGGTAACCATTATTAAACTCCATACTTCCACAATTCCACAGAAACCTTTTTTTTTCTTTTTTTCTTTTTTAGATTGTGAGTATTCCATGCCTGGCTTACTTCACTTAACATAATGAGAACTTTCTTCTTTAGTATAATTACTTAATGTTATACATGTTCCCTTAAGTGCTGCTTTAGCTGCATCCCACAGATATTCTGATAAGTTATATTTTCATTTCTATTCAGTTCAAAATATTTTCAAGTTACGCTTGAGACTTCCTCTTTGAATCACAGAATTTTAGAAGTATATTGTCTAATTTCCAAATATTTGAGCATTTTTTAAATATTTTTCTGTTATTGACTGCTAATATAATTCCATTGTGGTCAGATAATATATTTTTATGACTTCAATTCTTTTACATTTGTTACTGTTTGTTTTGTAACCCAGAATATGATCTTTCTTAGTGAATGTTCCATATGACTTTGAAAAGAATGTTTATTCTTTTGTTGTAGGAATGCTGTAAATTTAAAAGCTATAAATTTATATTTAAAAATAAATTTAAAAGCTATAAATTTTAATTTAAAAATAAATTTAAAAGCTATAAATTTTAATTTAAAAATAAATTTAAAAGCTATAAATTTTAATTTAAAAATAAATTTAAAAGCTATAAATTTTAATTTAAAAATAAATTTAAAAGCTATAAATTTTAATTTAAAAATAAATTTAAAAGCTATAAATTTTAATTTAAAAATAAATTTAAAAGCTATAAATTTTAATTTAAAAATAAATTTAAAAGCTATAAATTTTAATTTAAAAATAAATTTAAAAGCTATAAATTTTAATTTAAAAATAAATTTAAAAGCTATAAATTTTAATTTAAAAATAAATTTAAAAGCTATAAATTTTAATTTAAAAATAAATTTAAAAGCTATAAATTTTAATTTAAAAATAAATTTAAAAGCTATAAATTTTAATTCGGTCAAGTTGATTGATAGTGCTCTTCAGGTCTGCTCTATCCTTGCTAATCTACTATCTACTTGTTCTATTGATTACTGAGAGGAAGTGTTGAAGTCTCCCACTATAATTGTGCATTTCTCTATTTATATTTTAATGATATCAGTTGTGTTTCATGTTAGGTGCATGCA
>NW_007739266.1:36617-37646 GCF_000696425.1 Galeopterus variegatus | reverse complement strand
GTTAGTAACACATCGTCAATGTAGTGAAACATTGTAACCATTCTGGCCCTAGTCAACTTGGCTAGGTCTCCAGACACCAAACCATGACAGATGGTTGGGCTATGTAGATAACCTTGGGGCAATACTTGAAAGGTCCACTGTCTTCCTTCCCACATGAAGGCAAACTTATCTTGGCTATCAGCCAAGATTGGAATAGAGAAAAAAGCATTTGTAAGGTCCAATACAGAATGATAAGTTCACAGCTGAGACATCAGCTGATCCATCAAGTCGTGAACTGAAGGCACAGCCGCATGCAAAGGAGGCACTACTTTGTTCAGTTCTTGATAATCTACAGTCATTCTCCAGGTACCATCAGGCTTTTTCACTGGCCATATTGGAGCATTAAATGAGCTCTGAGCAAGATGAATAAAGCCAACTTCCTCTAATTCCAATATAGTGGCACTTATCTCTGCATGTCCTCCTGGTAGGCGATACTGCTTTACATTAACCACANGTTTCAGAATCTTCCACAATGTTCTCTTAACGAAGATAAATGACTCTTACATTTACATAACCTATTATACGTTCAATACGTTCAATATGCCTTAAGGCTTGTAGTTCTGTCCTTTTAACTATTAGCCGCACATGTCCAGTTAGTAGTCACCATTGGTGTGATCCTCCATTAGAATCCTGCAGTCATACTGATGGGAAGTTCAATGCATATTTCAGTAGACTGACACATTGATCATGTGACTCTGGTGTAGTGCCTGCAGCCAGAACACTATGGGCAAAAAGAAGGGTTATTGGTACCAATACATTATCTGAATAGCTTCTGGGACGACCCTCATCTTACCCAACCAGACCATTCCTAGGAATTGACTGACAGCCCAGGTCCTTGCACTTTGGCTGTGTTCACAGCCCACCCACATTGTTCTAAATGACTTAGGGGTGTTGGAGCTGCCTGGGTTAAATCTGCAAGAGAATCAGAAGTTAGTAACACATCGTCAATGTAGTGAAACATTGTAACCATTCTGGCCCTAGTCAACTTGG
>NW_007739266.1:26790-34815 GCF_000696425.1 Galeopterus variegatus | reverse complement strand
CCAACTGTTGTTTGCAGGTGCAAACCATAAAGTAAATCCATACCCAAGATGTATTCAGCTATGGGAGATATTTTTACAGTATAAACACATAGGTAATCTTCCTATGCCCAATGGAAATGACACAGCTTTAACCTCAGTAGTATGTCCTCCCATAGCCATCTATATGAACTGTGGCCCCTGGAAATTTATCTGGATTGCTGTATATCAGGCTACATTCTGCACGTGTATACACCAATGCCGAAACACGCTGCACATTTGTCCTTGACCAATATACTGCCAATTCAACATGAGGCCTCTGGTCCTCGCCTGCCCCCAAAAGACAAATACTTTGGCCTGTTCCCTAATCAGAATGGAACGGTTCATCCGACTCCTCAGGAGCAGCCAAAAGATTCTTTAAATCCACTGAGCATACCTTGCTACCTGTTTCCGGACGTTTGGTGAAGCGCTGTTCAGAGCACAATTGCTGCCACAAGGCAAACAGAACCGCATTTGGCTGCTGGTCAATTTTCTTTTTATCAACCCCTGCTGGAAGCAATTCAAGCCACATCTGTTTATGGCTAGTCTTGCTTGGTCCCCTCGGGATAAAATCCCGAGCATTTCTTGGGGGTTTGGTCTTAGCCACCTTTCAGAACCTTTTGCTTTTCTTCTATCCTCTACTTCACCCAAGCCGGCTATCATGGTTGTTACCTCATGTATAGGACGACCAATGTACGGGGCCAGTATGGCCATCGGTGACCCAAAGGACGTTGACAGGGCATTTTGCAGCACTATGCCTCTCATGCTGCCTGTAAAATTTTCATCTTCTGGGCCACAAGTGTTCACATTAAACACAGACTGCCACATCCCCAGCTCCTGAATGATTTGGACCAGCTCAGCATACATTTGCCATTTACTAACCATCTAGGGCAGTTCTCCAGCATTTGCCCACACGGATCAGGTAGCTGCACTCACCCATCCCATTAAGGAGTGATTACCTCACCCTTGTGCATATCTGTAGCTATTCTGCAGCCGCTGCTTCAGGGATGGGTGTATGGTAATGGAAGCCAACTTCTCCATCTCCTCACCAGAGCACATCACACTATCCACCCCTAGGTCCCATAGCCACAAGAGCCAAGCAGCGAGGGTCTCCTCACATTTCTGCCTGAACTGTCTTCCCAAGTCAACCAGTTCAACCTGGGTATATGGGACATAGGTGGTGAACTGGGTCATCTGTGGATTGCCCACTGGTCGTACATCCGGTCCCATAGGCTGCTCATGTCTCAATTTCTGGTCCACAACAGGTCATGCCTGGAGATGCACGGTCTCCCCCAACTCACCACTGGGTTGGTCACCTTCCCTGGTGTGGTGGGCAGGAGTGGCCAGTTGCTGCATGTCATCCTCCAGGACATTTATCCATGCTTCCAACAACTCTGCTTTCTGCTGAAATCTCAATCAGTTTGCAGCATAGTGAGCAGCAGCCAGGCTCCAGTCAGCAGAAAATTGGCCACTGGGCACCACTGCTCAAGGATAGCCACATTTCCTCCCCTTCCCAAAGTGTTTTCTGCCATAGCGCCTGGTCTATGCTGCCTTGCAATACAGTGAGCAGCAACCAGATCCCGGTCAATAGGAAAACAGCCATAGGGCAGAGCACATTCAAAAGTAACCACAATTTGTCCTTCCTCTAAATTCTTTCAGCTTCTGTACCTGCTCAGAATCCTGTCGCAGACTATACTAATTGTCGAGGTCTTTTACCTGCCCGTAATCCTGCCAACTGGGCCAATTGTTGAACTAGGGCTGGGTCTGATGCTCACAGATCCCTCAAGCCCATTGTCCAGACTGGGTCACAAACTCATCACATGCCAGGCTGGGTCACCAGACCCCTCACATGCAGGTCTATGAGCTAGGTAACCAGCAAAAAGTTCCTTGGAAGCCATAGGTTTGAGAGCATGGCCATGTGGAGTGGACACCCAAGGCAGTAAATGCCAGACGAGTCGTGGCACTGTGCATATGTACTAACTCCACTCACACACAACTTGTTTACAAAGTACGTACCACACCACCCCCAACCGGACCTAAGGCGAGAGGGCCTGATTAAACTATTCTATTTTTCCAACAACATTCCAGGGTGTTAGCTCATCAGACCAGCATCAGTTCAGTTTCATTGCTTCTGATTTTTGGGCCATTTATTATCTGCCTTATTTTTTGCTCAAACTCCTGTTTCAGTGATGGGGTTCAGCCATGTCTCTTAAGGTCAAGCCATTATTTTGGTACCATGAAAGGCATTTTGCAGCTGAAAGCCAGTCACTATTTTTGTGCTTTCTTCTGAAAACCCTGGATGCTGTGCTCTGGATACTTTCTGTGATTTATACTAAACATTTATTGAAGGAGTTTCTGTGTGTATTGCTCATCTGATTGCACCTTTCACATTATCTCATTTTGAACCATCCCTTACCTTACCTCTGCAAGTTTATTTGGACTTCATGTACCAGAAGCAATCACGAGTTAGTAGCATATCACAATTCTCATCTATCCATTTCCCCCACAGATTCTACAAACAAAAGTGGCATTCAGGATAGTTGTTGGGGTATGTTCACATACGCTCTTCACAGAAAATTAAAAGTAGACTTACTACAGAATTTTCTGGCCAAGCTCCTTTTAATATAGGCACATGTTTCAGAGGCAAAAGTTGATGTAAAGACTTGAAATAATCTTAGGATGACATGTGCAAGATGGGGATCTTATGGCATGGAAAAATATACTAGAAGTGTCCTCCTCACATTCCAATAGTGCTAAAACTGAGCAAAATCCTAAAGTTGGCAAAGTTATATTTGGCTTGCTCCTTATTGCTTTTTCACAAGCTCTTGGCCCTCAAGATACCTGCTGCTCATGAAATACCTATTCTATGTCTCATTCCTTTAATATAAGTCTCTTCACTGCATAAAATGGGAATCCCAGTTGAATAGCTTTTAAACATGGACTTGTGAGGGGCATCCGAATTTGGGGGGAGGTATGAGGAAGCAGTCAAGCCTAAGAGATTGGCTGGCATCCTGTACTTCTGCTGTTATTCACCCTACCTATTCTATTGATTGCATCCCTGATTAATGGTCTGTGGAAGCAGGATCTCTGTCTATCTTGTTTTTTACTTTATCACCAGCACTTCATATGGTATATGACCCACAGTCTGGTATACAAAGGAATTCAAATTTAAAAAGTCCTCTAGCCCTAGTCACAAAAATTTTGAGAATTTTTTTTCTGAGTTTAGTAATGAAAATAAATATAACATCCATGATGGCTGAGCTTGAAATTTGAAAAACAAACCCAACATTTTATTTCAAACTTCAGCAGAGCTAGATGTGAGGAGATACATAAAGCGAGTATTAGTTTCATTTTTATACAAAATATTTTATTTCAGAGTCTCAAACATAAAGAGAATCTAGAAAATCCTCATGTAGTTAGAAAACAGCTAGAAAACTAAAGCATTACTGAACTCGGCAGGACAACAAATGATAACCCCGAGGATACAACTAAGTGTGAATAAACAATACCTCAGACAACCTTTACAGTGACACATGACAGAAAAGGAGGCTAAGATTATATTTAATGTATTTTCATAAAAAATAATGCATAGAAATGTGTGACATGGGTAATTAAAGCCAATGATTGTTCACATGTCTCTGTTTAGCAAATCTGAAATTGACAGAACACAGTGGGCAACTAACGGAGGGTCTCGTATGGCAGCACAGGAAAAGAAATTAGAATGAGATTTTGCTTTGAGAACATAAAGTTGTGTTATTGAGGCCCACTACGAAGTTTATGGGCTGAAGAGATAATATCATCAGATGGATCTTAAACTGTTTGACTCAAGAGACAAATAAAGACCCTAAATTGTTTGTTGTGCTTGATACTGCCTATGGCTTTGGAAAAGAGAGATCAATAAAAGAAGCAAACAACCAGAGAAAGAATCAGTGGGGTTGTTAAAGAATCTAAGTAGAAAGTTAGTGACAGATAAAGTTGACAATGCTGAATAAAAGCTAAAAAAAAAAAAAATTCAGCTTTCACATTTACTGAATTCACAAATGTGGAGGTCTTAAAAATACTGGGGCATATCTTGTGTACCATGCCAATCTTTTTTCCAAAGGCAATTGAATATAAATTGCATGATAGTGAAAATACCTTAGCCACGATCTCGGTAAATATTAGAAGAAAGAATATCAGGGCAATGGCTGGTTCACCACATCAGCTTCCAGGAAAGAATAATGAGCTCAAGATCTCTCTCCAACTGGCTTCGCTTTGCAGCTCAATATTGTTACTGTTACCGCTGGCAGCTGATTCAAACTGCTGATTGCTGAAGTTTCCCATAAGAAAACTAGTGGCTGATGGATTCCCAGGAACGTTTTGCCAAGAACATTTTGATACTACAGAGGCAAAGGAATGACAAATGGGTTGTAAAAGACTCTGCTCATGTTGAACAAAGCTGAATGACTCATATGCTCT
Organism: Galeopterus variegatus; assembly: GCF_000696425.1. Classification (NCBI taxonomy): domain Eukaryota; kingdom Metazoa; phylum Chordata; class Mammalia; order Dermoptera; family Cynocephalidae; genus Galeopterus; species Galeopterus variegatus. The sequence goes on along the minus strand of NW_007739266.1, from coordinate 30,342 downwards.
CATGACCAGTTGATTCAAACCACCAAATAAGCCAGAGACCAGGTAAACACATGACCATTCCCAGAAGCACAATTGAGAAATATTAAGTAAATCTCCTATGTAACTTCAAGGGGATTGCAACTATCTTTCCTTTTAATGAAACTAGAAATTGTTTAGCTTTCTGGTGTCTATTCTCACCACTCTCAGTGCTTCTACTCATATTTATTTTGCTCTCAATTCAATGCTTCACAAAACCAGCACTCCTCCAAGTCTGCTCTCTGTTATCGTCTTTTCTTTCTTTCTTTTTCTTTTCTGGCCACAATAGATCACTTATTTCTTCATGAAACACTTCCTTAGCATGGCTTTGGAAATGACCATCATCCTGTCCTGGTTATACACCCACGCCAGTTATCCACAAACTCCTAACTTCAAATGTTGGAGGGTCTCAGGGTTCAGTCCATAGAAATATTCTGTCTATGTACATGCACAAGGTTATTCCACGCAGTCACATGGCTTGTAAAACCATCAACTTTCTGATCATTCACAAAATGTATATCTTTAGACCGCTTCCTGAACCTTAGGCTTGTATATTCAGTCGCTTAACCTACTTTATGTCTCAAATTTAGTACCTGTAAATATGAACCTGAATCTTACTCTGCCCGCCATCTTCCCTATCTCAGTAAATAGCCCTATCTTTTGACTGATTGGGTTATGAACCTTAATGCCATCCTTGACTCCTCTCTTTCTCTCCCCACCCATATCCAGTACATCGGGTAAAGTTTCCTAATATACGCAGGATCTTCTCACTTCTCACCTCTTCCTCTGTAATACTCCGGCCCATGTCCCTACTCTCTTCTGCCTCGATTATTGCAAGTCTCCTATCAGGTTTCCATAATTATGCCTCCATCTCCCTGCTGTTTATCCTCAACACAGCAGCCAGAATGGCTCCAGTTTTAAATGTTCAAGTTATACTACTCCTTTGATCAAAATTTCACAGGTTGTGTCATCTAATTCAGAGGGCACTCTAACATCCTTATACATATTTAGACCTCACATTCTACAGCTCTGCCCTTTGACCGCTTGGCTCTTCAGTTGCATAGGCCAACTCACAGTTACCCAAATGCTCCAAAGTCACAAAATACACACCAGCTTTTCTATCTGCCCCAAATAACTTTCCCAAGATACTTCCATGGCCTGTATTCCCTAGTTCCTCAGGTCTCAGTTCAGCAAATCCTTTTCTTATTATCATGTATAAATACCACTTTCATTACACTTACGAACATCTAATATATTATATAACTACATGTTTATTTCTTTATTGTCTACCTCCCACACCAAAATAAAACTCTGTCTCAGTTCAGCAAATCCTTTTCTTATTATCATGTATAAATACCACTTTCATTACACTTACGACCATCTAATATATTATATAACTACATGTTTATTTCTTTATTGTCTACCTCCCACACCAAAATAAAACTCTGTGAGGACACAGTATTTTTTTGTTGGTTTTTCTCCCCTTATTTTGTTCACTGATATCCCCAGAAGCAAGAACAATGACTAGTAAATAACAAATCTTGAATAACTGTTTAGTCAATGAATGAATGAGTGGATGAATGAACATCTACCCAGCACAAGAGTAAAAATACCCTCTTCATTCCTTCTCTTGTTTTAGTTTTATACTAACAGCTTTTTAAATTAAATATTTAAATACTATTTTAAGTGCTTAATGTGTACAAAAGCAAAAAAAACATATACAGAATAATAAATCAAATATCATTTTACCTTCTGCTTAAATAGGTATTAGAACATCACCTCTATCCTTAAAGTAACTTGTGTCCATCTCCTGAATTAAATTCCTCTCTCTACACTCAAAATTAGTTACTATTCTGACATCTGTGGTTATCATTTCTTTGTTTTTCTTTATAATGTAATATATATGGATGATTTTCTAAACAAAATATTGGTTTTCATTTGTTCTGCTTTATGTAAATGGAATGTTATAATATGCATTTTCATCAACTTGTTTATTTCACTCAACATGTTTTGAAGATTTGTTTATCTATCCACTCACGGATTCCTCAAATATTTCATATCTTCTTTATGTTGCACACTATTCTAGGATCTTAGGATATATCAATGAACAAAGCAGACAAAGATTCTATCATCATGGGGATCTCCTTCTAACAGAGGAAGAAAAATAGCAAGCAATAAATATAGTAAGCAAAATAAGCTAAATAGGTAGTATATTTTAAGTGAAAATTACAAAGGAATTAATTACAGAGCAGGGAATGAGCAATCGGCAAGACCATGGAGGCAAAGGGGTAGGGAACTTGAGTGTATTAAATAGGGTGGCCAGAGGGCTTAGAGCAAAGATAGAAAGAAATGAGAGAAATGAGGCCTGAATCATGGATTTATAGGAGAAGAGCATCCCAAGCAGAAGAAACAACTAGAATGAAGAACTTAAGGCAGGAGTGTGACTGGTGTACTTAAAGAATAGCAGGAAGGCTGGTATGGCTGGAGTGGAATGAACAAGGAGGTGATCAGGAGTTGAGTCAGAGATTTAACCAGGCCCAGGACACATAGTTTTGTAAGCCGCAGTAAGGACTTCAGCCTTTTCTGTAAGTGAAACAGAAAACCACTGAAGCATTTTGAGAGGAGGAGTGACATGATCTGCGTTGTATTTTTAAAATATTTCTCTGTTGCTACAAGGAAAATCAATGGCAGGGAACAAAGGTGAAGGAAGCTAAGAAAGCAGGTTGGAGGCTATCACAGTAATATAAGACAGAATTTTTTGACAAATTGGATGCATGAATGAGAGACAGAGAGAAATCAAGAATCGTGCTTTTGCTCTGAGTAACTAAAAGGATGGAATTTCCATCCACTGAGGCAGTTATACCCATCACAGTCCCACTTACTATGGCCTATGTACAAGGCTGATGGGTCACAGAGAATGACAATGGACTATATCATAAGCTCAATCAAGAGGAGTCTCCAATTGCATTTGCCCCTTAATGGAGATAGTGAATATAGTCCCCGACACCTGGGAAATTAGCTATCAAGCTGACTAATGCATTTTTTTTCTCAATACCAATAAATAAAGAGCATCAGAAATCACTTACTTTCAATGGGTAGAGTATAACCACACTGTTTTGCTACAAGCCTTTATCAGTTCCTGGGACTGACTGCATAATTTAGCTCAGTGGAACCGTAATTATCTTTTTTCTTACAGGAAATCATGCTGGTCCATTACATTGATTGTCTACATTGATAAAGTATATTGATTGGTATATAGCAGGTATCCTAGATGTCCTGAAAGATACAAACATGTTAGACAATGGAAAATAAACTAAAGGACTTTTAGGTGTTTGCCACTGAAATACATTTTCTGGCTGTTCAGCTGTCTGTAATGCCCCCTCCAAAGTGTAAGATAAGTTGCATCTTGGATTCCATAACTCAAAGAAAAAGGAACAATGCATTCTGGACCAATTTGGATTTGTAGATACCAAAATTTAGTGTGTTGTTCAATTGATATAGATATTTAGAAATGTTGTTCCAACCAATTAACTTAGT
>NW_007739266.1:1583-26520 GCF_000696425.1 Galeopterus variegatus | reverse complement strand
TGGCTGTTCAGCTGTCTGTAATGCCCCCTCCAAAGTGTAAGATAAGTTGCATCTTGGATTCCATAACTCAAAGAAAAAGGAACAATGCATTCTGGACCAATTTGGATTTGTAGATACCAAAATTTAGTGTGTTGTTCAATTGATATAGATATTTAGAAATGTTGTTCCAACCAATTAACTTAGTAACCCAGAAGACTGAGAGCTTTGAGTAGGACCTAGAGCAGTGTAGGCCTCCAGCTGGCCCAAGCTGTAGTGCAAGATGTGTTGCCTCTTGTGCTTGTAATCCACTGGATTCAAGAGGTCTCAACATGCCTCTTGTCAGATTGCAATGCTCTCTGGAGACCATGTCAAGCACCGACAGAGAACTGCAGTATGAAACAATAGAGTTTGGGAGAAAAACTCATACCCTCCGAGTCAAAAATCTGAACTTTTCATACTAGGTGTTATCATACCTGCCAAGCCATCAAGTTGGGCATGTCCAGGATTATGTGGATGAATCATACAGAAGAGGCCTAGGGAGTAAAGATATCTAATTCCAATATTAACACTCAATGTGAATGAGGAGACACTCAATGATCAGGTGTAAAAAAAGACTTACTCTGTCAATGTCAGTCATTCTTTTTCACTGTCAACCTCAGTAATTGCTATTGAACTTGTTAAGTAAGAGGTCAAAAGAGATGTTTCATAGGAATTTTTCAACAACCACCCACCTCCACGCCCACTGCCTCTCCCCTTCCCAATATTTGAATCTGGCTGCAGGCACTGCTGAGTCTCCTGTATACCAGAGGCAAAGAAGAATGTTCTGCCACCTGGCAATAAGCTAATTTTATCAAATCTCTTCTATTATGCAGAAGATGGCAGACAGAATTTGTCCTTAGTGAGTAGGTACTTATATTGGATATAGATTTGGTTTTTCTGCCTACTTCTGCCAGAAATAATTCTTGATGAATTCTTATTAAAACATTCTACGCAATATTTATTCTGACTAAGGAGCTCAGCACATTGCAAGAGAAGAAAAGCTGCGGGCCAATGCCATGGTATTCAATGATCTTTTCCTGTTATATACCCCATCACCCTAAAGTGATTGGCCAAAGAGAACAGTGAAATGGAATATTAAAATCTCAATTATGGCTGTAGGTGGGAGATATCTTGAGAGATTGGGATAATATACAAGAAGATGCAGGCTCTATGTGATGCTTTTTCTTCCTTAGCCAAAATAAACGGATCTTCAACCAAAAGGTAGAATGTGAAACAGTACCTGACTACGGCACCTAATAACCCATCAAGCCTGCTGAATGAATTTGTGCAGGGTGTGCTCTGTTTGTTTCTGTTTTTGTTTTTACTTATTGAAAAAATTATATTTATTCTTTTTGTTTAAACTGAGAAGGTGTGGTATTTAAGTGTGATACATTTTTAAGGATAAACCAAGCATTGACTTCTACGATAAACCTAAATATCACGATTTTGCTAATGTAATTTCTAGGAACTTACCATCTATTTTCATGAGTGAGATTGGCCAATTTTTTTTCTTCATTGTATCACCCTTGTTAGAATTTTTACCATTATTATTAAGGTGACACTAGACTCACAGAATTAATTGTGGAGTGTTCCTTCATTTTTCAATCTCTGAGAGAATGAGGTTAAACTTGAAATTACTACTTTTTGAACAAAAAACAAACTATTTGAATATATACCTGTTTTATTTGTTTATTTTGAAGGGATATTTTTAAATTGCCTAATATGATTAATAATCAGATTATTCATGTTTTCTACTACTTATTGATCAGTCTAGGAATTTGTCATGTATTAAGACCAAATTTATTGGTATACTGTTGCTTATAATAATCACTCACCCGTTTAATGTCTCCTTTATAGATAAGCATGTTCTCTTTCCATTCCCAATAATGCTTTCTAAAGCCTTATTCATATTTTTTTCCCATATGCCAGATGTGTCCCAGATCACAGTTACTTACGTACTTCCTATGCGAAAAATGCCTTCTCCTTTCCAGATCCCAAGAAGTCCCAGCAAATTAGCGCATGAGTCTTGAAGACTTAAATCTCCTGTTCTGCATCAGGTCTGGAGGAAGCTTCTCAGGTACAAACTCCCTGCTGTGGTTTCTCGTGTACCAGAGATCTGTGAAATAGAAAAGTTATATATTTCCCCTACTCATACATAATGGTTAAACAGGAACAGGATGACTATAGTAGACCCTTCCATTTGACAAAGTGAGGAAAAGGAAGAGCATGACAGTCAATAGTCTACAGCATCTCCGCCGTTCTAAAGTCCAGCTGGGCGTATGCCATCAGTTCTCCCTTCTCCTAGAACAATTAACACTTGGTGTTTATCTGTTTTTCCCTCAGCTCTTGGCTCTTCCCTCTGGGCTTTGGCTCATGACCTTGGGCTCACAGTTTGGCTCTCTGAGACATTCTTTTCTGAATAAGAAATAGCCCATGTTTGCAACTGAGCAGCTTTTCCACAGGCCTCTGTTCATTTTGATCTTTCTCTGTTCCTTTTAGCTCCACCTGGTAGTATTTTTTTCTTGATACCTTTTTCTTAAAATTTTCTAGTTTAAATGAATCTGGTTGACGTTTCCTCCATGATCCAAAAAGTACAATTCATAATGCATTTTGAGACAGACCTCCTTCTGCTTGTGGAGTATGTGAAATTTCTAAGGTATAATACCCTTCTATGATTTGAATGTGTCCTCTCCACATTCAGGTGTTGCCAACGTGATGGCATTAAGAGGTGGGGTCTTTAAGAGGTGATTAGAGCATATGGGCTCGTCCCTCATGAGTGGGATTAAGGCTCTTATAAAAGAGGCTTCACGTAGCATTCCCTAAGTTTACTTGTCTTCTGTTCTGCCATGTGAGGACACAGCAAGAAGGCCCTCACGAGATACCAGTGCCTTGACCTTGGACCTCCCGGGCTCAGAAACTGTGAGAAATACATTTCTATTCTTTATAAATTACCCAGTCTCAGATATTACATGATAGCAGCAAAAATGGACTAAGAAATGTCCCTATGATTTTCAAAAGAACTTTTTTTTTTTCATTCTGCTAGGCAGCAACTTTAATTTTCTGAGATGATCTTACCAGCATGAGGCCATTTTTTATTTTGAAAAAATCTTTTGTGGGGAGAAAATAGAGAAGAGAAACAGGCTTATTTTCCATCCCAGAATATATATTGGGTCTTCTGTAATGGCTGGAAATTTATTTATTTATTTATTTATTTTTTGGCTCATAGAAATTTTTTTGCTCTTTAAACTTTAGTTTATCTCTACCTTCTCACAGGCTCTTTTTCTTAGTTGATACAGTTGACATTTTTTGGCTCATAGAAATTTTTTTGCTCTTTAAACTTTAGTTTATCTCTACCTTCTCACATGCTCTTTTTCTTACTTGATACAGTTGAGTTTTGACATCCTACGTGAAAGTTTTTTTGGCCAGATTCACAATTTCATTAGGTACATTTCTTATCTTCCTAGGTTTTTAGATGACAGTGTTGCCAATTGTTTTTCATTACATAATGCAGGTTGCCCTTCCTCAAGCCAAAGTAATTTTTTCATTGTTCACTCAGAATAAACTAACTCTCTCCTTGTTGCTTCTGTAGTCCCTTCCTGCCACCTAGTCCCAAAATGAATGCCACATGTTTTGGATTTATGTTATGGTAGCAACTCATTTTTAGGTGGCAATTTCTGTGTTGATTATTTATTGTTGCATAAGAAATTACTTCAAAACTCAGTGTTTTAAAACAACAATTATCTATTAATCTAGGGACTTTGTGAGTTGTCTGGGAGTTTCCTCTGCACTTTTGGCTTGGTGGGAAGGCATAATGTAGTTCCATTCACATGTCTAGAAAGGAGTGCTGGTTCTTGGCTGCGCCATTTCAGTTCTGTGCACATGGCCTCTCATTCTCTAATAGGCTAGATTAGCATCCTTACATGGTGTCTCAGGACAGTATTTTTAAGAGGAAGAATGTGTATGCTGCAATGTCTTTTGAGGCCTAGACTCCAGAATTCCAGCAACATTACCTCTGTCACGTTCTATTGGTTAAAGCAAATCACAAGGCCAGCATGCATTTATGATAATGGAAGAGAGACTTCATCTCTGAACGGAAGGGGCAGCAAAATATAATGCAAAGAGATATCAAATTGGGAAATAATTTATGGTTGTGTTAAGGAAAGGTTTTAGAGCTAATTATCCAAATTCAAGTCCTGGTTTCTTTAATCTTGGCTCTCTGTTTTTTGGATTAACTACTTAATTTTGTTTTGGCTTAGTTTCCTCATTTCTAAAGTGAGACTAATGATTACACCTACCTTATATGGTTATTGTTGAAAATTAAATGTGTAAATGCATATAAGGTGTGCATAACAGGGCCTGGCATATTACAAACCTTATAAAAATTATCACTCTTAGTTTTCATTTACTGCTTACACTGTATTATCTCCCATTCAGTCTTCATTCTTCTGTAGTATTATTGCTCCTGCTACTTAACTGATTTCTCTAAAGGTCATCAGTCATCCCCAAATGTATTAAATAGTTTTATCATATGTTGCTATAGATACTTTTTTAACATCAATAACATTGTTGTTATTAATACTTCATTCTTCTTGAAACACTTTACTGATTTTTCTAATTGTCCTTCAGTAGGACCTTCCAAGGTCTCTGTTTTCTCTTTCTGCCTCTTCATTTGAATCATTCACCAGTGGTTTTTCCTTTTGTCCTTTTTCTTCCTTCCTCTGTTCTCTCTCCCTGGGCATTCGTATCCTGTCCCATTACTTAACACATATTGATGCCATTCAAATATGCATCTTTTTTTCTCAGCATTACTTCAATTTCTAGCTGCTTACTTCGTATTTTAATCAATATGAATACCAAGTTCTTCAAATTCATCATAAAACTTAGCCATCAAGCTTTACCACATTCTGTATTCCAGTCATGGGAAACTATGGACTGTTCCCGACTATATGATGGTTTGATCTGATTTTTGACTTTTAAATGGGGCGATGAATAATAGGAATTCAGTAGACACCAAACTTCAAGTACCCATACAACCATTCTGTTTTTTGCTTTCAATATAGTATTTAATAAATTGCATAAGGTATTCAACACATTATTATGAAATGCACTTTGTGTTCAATGATTTTGTCCAACTGTAGGCTGATGTAACTATTCTGAGCAATGTTTAAGATAGGCTATGCTTAGCTATGATGTTGGTAGGTTAGGTGTATTAAATGCATTTTGATTTCTAATATTTTCAACTTATGATGGGTTTATTGGGATATAACCCTACTGTAAATTGAGGAGCATCTGTATGTTGTCATCAGTGCTACCAGCCAAACTTGGACTGTCTGGTGCTCTTATTCTTGTCACTTATTTCTATGGAAGCTACCTTATCCCACATCCAAAATATTAGTCTTGATAATATTTCTCTATTGGGTTATTGTAATAGTCCAATAATAATTGTAAATTTCCTCCCCTCTGTTGCTTCAGTTTTTTGTGCACACCTCTACTAAAAAGTTTTTCATTACAACTCATTGATTATGTTATTATTATTTAAATCCTTAGCAAGAATTCAATTTCCTTCATAGTCTGAACTCACTTTCCATTGTGACACTCTTTTCCTACTCCCACCCCTTCCCTGTGTCTTTGTTCTAGTTGCACAGGTATACACATACCTGGTTGGGAACACTTTTAATAATGTCATAATCCCCGAGTTTCTTTATTCTGCGCTTTATTCTATTCTGTCTGAAATACATTGTTCTGCCTCCTCCACTTCCTATTTTGAACATGTGCAAATTAAATATCACTCACTAGAGTGTAAACTCTATGAGAGTAAGAGAATTTCTTTTATACACTTTTGTGTACATGACACTTAGCAATGTGTTTATCTTGGAGTGCCTTGAATACTTGGTTTTAAATGGATGAAAATGTATTAGTGAAGATACCTTTCATCGCTGTGGTCGTTTGTTTCCTCCCTTTATTCTAAAAACACTTTATGCTTCTTTCAAAGTGTTTATTATAGCTTACCTGAAGTGTAGTTAGTGGTGAATCTTCTGTCTAATCCACTAGCTTCTGATTGTTCTCTGTGGGTACAGGCTGTGCTTCACTCATCCTGATATTGCAGTATTTAGTATGTATCACACATGCAATGCTAAATAGATGAATGAATGACCTCCCAACCACGTGTCCTGGAATTTACCAATCATTTCTTTGGTCACTCGGTTGCTGGCTAGAACATCTGGCCAGTCACAATCCTCATAGTGACCTTTCCTTTGAACCGTTGATAAGAATAAAACATTGTAATAACCTTATCATGTATTACATGACTGACTTTCATAGAACGTGTCTTTGAGTATAGGTTAGAATAATTAACAAAAATATTTAATAAAAATCCAGTGCCCAAATCATAAAGCATATAATGATGAAATGGGTAAAACAGTAATTTATTTTTAAGTGAAAAATACCAAAAATATGTAGCAATATACCACTAGTAGTATTATTCCAAGATGTGAAGAAAATGATTATATAGTCAAAATCAAAATAATGTTTTTAGCATTGTAAGCTAAAGAAGATCTTGTTATTAGCATTAATTAGATATAATTTTAAAATATTGAGAGCTAAAATTGCATATTTAGAACATTGTATAATTCCATTCAGCCTTCCCCTCATGTGGAAATCAATTAAAAAATTTAAAGTGTATGTATAATGAAAGAAATTTCGACAGAATGCTTTTGTTTTAATCTCAGAGAAAATGTGTCCTAATAGTGTTCTCACTGGGAATACAGCAACTGAATTTATATAATCATGAAAAGAAAGAAATGGGTTGATGGTCATAAAAATCTCTTGATAATCAAGCACTGTTAATTTAAAAGTAGGAAGGCAGGGATTAAAGTTAATGAGGGGGTGATCCTCCATGCAATTTGGTTAAACCGTTTAACACAAAAGCTGGTAGAAATATGGAAAGAGAGTACCAGAGGGAGCAATAGAAGGAAAGGCTGTAAATCAGTCTATGAAAAAGAAAAGAGAAAAACAGAACAACCTTTTAGAGGAGATAAGAGTCACATAGTTCCATCATTTGATAGATTAGAGCAATCAAAGGGATGGGAATTGCCAAATTCAGTCATTTGATAGATTGGAGGAATCACAATAAAGACATAAAGGTAAATTTGTATTTCTCGTGAGGGCAATCAAAGTGGATTATTAGGTACTCCCATGGCTGTTAAATATTATCCTGACTTTAATTCTTCCCTGGGTGCCTGAGAATGTGTCTTTTCAGATCACAGAAAGAGCAAAGTTACTTCTAGATATATTTATTTTTTTTCTTCAGACTGCCTGGAAGTCAAAACTCCATTACTCTCTAGGAGCGAATAGCCATTTTCAGAGTTAGTAGTTGCTATAGTGGCAATAAAATTTTCACTACCCATATAGAGTAAATTGAGTGGAAGTGGGACAAGACCCTCAGGTAGCAGTAGTGAAGTAAACTACAAAAACAATCCTTTCATTTCATTCCTTCTTTGATTTATTTATTCATTTATTTAATAACCATCACATGCCTTCTGTGAAATTATTTTAGCCTGTTAGAATCCAATGGTTAAGTGTTAAAATTTAATATGGTCAAAGGCTTGAATAACCAATAATTTTCAAGATTCTGGAAAGATTTTCAAGCCCTTAATTGGGCTTTTCATAAGAACATTTTAGTATCAGTAATATACTGAAGGTCTCCTTTTATATCACATATAAAATGTATATATATGTGGCTTCAAAACATTCTTTCAGTCAATTCTAATTACACTTTATTTTAAACTAGCTGGTCTTGTAATAAGTGTAATTTGCATAGAATGGGCAGGAAGCAGTCAAACAGTAAAACCCTGGGTTCTTGTGGCCAGGAAAATGCCTGCAAATGGAATTTGGGACATCTTTCAGAATCGATGACTTCTGCACTGTAGGAAGATTTTATGAGGTCATACACAAACTGAAACCAGTTTTTATTTTTCTTGCCATAAGGTAGGGTAGACTATGAAACTGCTATCATCATAGGGCAGACTAGAGACAATGAAGAAAAGAGACTTATGGTGCAGCACAGATTAGGTGGAGACTAGTCATTTCCAGGTAAAAGGAGCATTCCTATTACATGAATTTTCTGATCATAGAAAGAAAAAGTTTACCTCTAGATCTATTTCATTATACAGAGAGCACACAGTTGAAAAATATACACATCCATAGAATACAGTAGATGTAAGTTATATTTTAGGTGTCAACATTATGCGACTGTAGAGGGATAGAATTCTTTGCAATTTGTAGGGAAAACAATTGGAGACAATCACTTCCATGTAGGCTAACTTGAAAGAAAAAATAAACAGATTACAATAAATATGGAAAATTAAAATGGGAAAAAAATAGAAATACTATGTCAACTACATGTGAGTACGTGTTTTACCAGCACTTACGAAGAAGGCTTAAAAATTGACTTAACATAGTATATTATATATGTAACTAAGTTTAATGCTTAATCATTTCTGAATGGTCCTTCTTCCTTACTATGGAATCTACAAATCTCATTTTGTCCGTTGTTTTTTAAATATAAGTCTTTGAATAAAACAACCATATTGATTTGAATAGATATCTTGACCAAGTTACTTTGAACCAGCAACTGTAATCGAGATTTTACAACCAAATCTTCTCAACCTAGGTGAGCAGGACCTACATGAAGATATTATACCTTCTTAAGGCTTTTATCAATCAGCATAGGCTTTGCTTTATTTAGTTTTAAATATCATACTATCCTTAATCTGTAACATGACCTTTATACTTAACATACTTTGCATATGCATAAAATAACCTATTTTTTGTTATTTTCCAAATATTTGCATGTTATTTAAATGTAAGCATTTACCATATTTAATTTCACCATATTGGGTGTATAGGCTGTTAATACTTTATTTTTTTCCATTTCGCTGTGTGTGATTTTAATTTTATTTTTATTGTTTTTATTTATACATACTTCTGCCAAAAGAAATTAAAGAGGACACCAAAAGATGGAAAGACATTCAGTGTTCATGGATTGCAAGATTTATCGTGGTTAAAAGGTCCATATTACCCAAGGTTGTTAACACTTTTCGGCTGTTACTTTAAAAAGCTCTAATGGAGGTAGCAAGGTAGTTCAGTTGATTAGAGCATAGTGCTGATAATACTAAAGTCCAGGGTTCAATTCCTGTACTGGCCAGCTACCAAAAAGAAAAACAAAACAAAACAGAAAACAACCTAATGAATATTTTTTTATAAACATCTTTAAATACATGGGTATGAGTCTTTTCATAGGAAAAAATTTTAGAAGAGAAATTTCTGTGTCAAACTATATGTGCATTTAATTGACCTTTAATTGTGGGTTTAGTGTATCAGAGCTTATTTTTCTAATTTTTCACCAACACTGGATATTATCAGTTACTTCTAATGTCTTGTAAAGGTAATATATAAAACACAGAATTGCATGATATTCTTTTGTGATTTCTTGATAATATTTGAGATTGGCAATCCATGCACATGTTAACTATTTGAGTTTCTCTTTTTTAAATTACTTTTATGTATGTTTTCCACTTTATATTTGTTCTACTAATCTTGCTTATTGTTTAGAGAAAGTCTATATATTTGCATACTATTCCTTTGTATGTTGTATACCCATAAATGCACCCTGCTAATATTTGTTCCTACCCAGGACATCTTACAGCTTTATTCATAATTTTTGTTTATTTATGATGTTCTTATGCGGTTATATTTGCCAATCATTCCTTATGTTCGGGGTATGTATCCCTGTTTGTGTAAGGAGGATATCAAAAACCTTCCTGGAGGTGATGACAGCATAATTGAGTTTATACAATTAAATAGAATTTATTTACACCAACTGGTGTTGGAGAGGGTGACTCTGCATAAAACTCACTACATGAGCAAAGGAACAGTGATGAAAAGTTACATGGTGTGTTTAGGGACAATATTAACCATTTGGTCTGCTGGAGCTTACAATGTGAGGTAGGCTGTGGCAGCAGATGAGATTAAAAATGATAATAAAGAAATCATGCACTATAGTAAGGGACTTGGAAATGTACCTTACTGCAATGAAGAGGCATATGTGGGGATGTGGAAATGTCAGGTTTGCATTTTATTAAGAAGTTCTGACTGACAATTGTCAGAAGGATGAACCTGAGAGCTTTAGTCAAGGTAAGATAGTAACCTAGGAAGCTGTAGTCATAGAGCAAATAATGCTCACCAAAAAGTAGGGTGCTAGCAACCGGGAAAGAAGAAATAAGATGATACCTAGCCCTAAAAGGTGCTAAATTTAAAAAAAATAATAAAAAAACAGTTATTGTGTTTTTTTGTTTGTTTGTTTGTTTTTTACTTTTCAGTCTACATAAAATTTTAATTCCTAAAGATCCTTAATCCTGTTGATTCTGATGCAGATATATTCAGGCCTATTAAAGAAAAATTCTCCATGTTTAACAATATATCACAGCTCAGATCACCATGGAAATATTTTTTATTGACTGGAAAGCTTGTGCTATCTCTACTTGTAATGTTTTGCATAATTTCATAAATAATTTATAAATAAAAGCATATAGATTCATGATTAATATTTTTCTTAATCATTATTATAAGGGAAACTAGCACTTTCTGAATCCCTGCTATGTATCTCCACTAATTATGTAATACTAATATACAGTCTTTAATATGATATAATACTATGTAATAGGTATCACAACAATTTGACACATAGGAAACTAAGTGTCAGGAAAGTGAGTGAATTTCTCATGGAAATCAGTACATCCTGGATTTGAACCTAGATCTTCATTTTCAAATAAACTCTTTGGTCTAATCAATGATGCCTATTTACCTAGGTTAAGCTTGACCACCCTAAATTACATGAACTCATTTTTAGGTTCATAAATCCAAACAACGAAAGAAACTTACTTTCAAAAAGATATTTCTACCTTTTCTAATATTTTAGCCTTTTGACAATTTAAATAATTTTAGCATTTTGTTTCAAATTTGACCAAGTACTGGATGTGAGGGAGATCTGGCCGTGACATCTGTCACCCCGTTGATTGCCAGGGTTGATTCGGCTGATCTGGCTGGCTAGGCGGGTGGCCCCTTCCTCCCTCACCGCTCCACGTGTGTCCCTCCCGAAGCTGTGCGCTTGGTTGAAGAGGACGCCCTTCCCAGATAGAGGAGAGGACCATTCTTCAGTCAAGGGTATACAGGTAGCTGTGCTCCCCTTCTAGAACCTCCAAAAATTTGACCAAGTAGAAAATACGTTAAGGTGAACGCTCATCATCTTGTCATTGATCTCCAGGGCAACAACAGAGCAAAGAAATAAACAAAATTTTAAATTAATTTTAAAAATTGAGTAGCATCTTAGCTTTTATCAAAATATTTGAGTTGGAAGTTAATTATAGATGAGCATAAACAGCAAGCATAATGACTTTTCTACCATATCTTTAAATTGATTTTTATGTAATTATTCATGTCCTCTGGAACACACACATGAAACAAATACAACCTTATGAACTGGTTATTTTTACTAACGCCTTTTAATAAGTTAATTCTTTTAGAGGAAAATATCAGCTACAGGCTTAATATGTCTTGGGTTCAAAATGTTAAGTTACATACCCTAAATTAATTTCTGACTTACAGCATTAACAAACTACATATGAGTGCTTACTGTTATTGCTGACATTTTTTCCTACTGAGTCTTCTCTGCTGTGCTTGGTAGTCTGTGTCAGACCCTAGTTTGATTGGTAGAGCATCAGTTTTCTCCCTGTCATGACATTTCTCTACTTTAATCAGTCTTCAAATTAAATGGATTTTATTGCACCTGGAAATAAATAGCAGCATATAGCAGTTTTGTCTTAAAATAGATCGTACCTAAGCTATGAACCAGAGGCATGTTTCAGAGCTTAACATCTTCTGTTTTGATTGGTGAAATTTATCTGAATTTCTAAATATGCATAAAATATACATATGCATACTTTCAGAGCTTAACATCTTCTGTTTTGATTGGTGAAATTTATCTGAATTTCTAAATATGCATGAAATATGCATACACACACACACACACACACCATAATTAAGCAAACATATTTCAAATTAATTTTAGCTCTGTTTGAATGATATTAATAGACCGATGCTATATCTTGTATGGGTTTAGTTTTACTTACATAAAATATTTTTCCATACTAATGGTGCTAGATTGAGATTACTTTTTGTATTTAAAGGATCAAAACAATTTTTACACTAAATAGCTTTTCAGATTCTTTCTTTATGCCTATTTTTTCCTTGGAATATTTTTGAATGAATTGCTAATGAAGATCTTATAAGAATATTAATTGTTTAAAGGAGAAATTGAAAGTACAACTACTTGTAAGACTAATAGCCATTTATCTTTTAAATACTGCTACCAGTCCCTTTTAATTTGTTGTTTTTTCTTCTGACCCACTTATTTTACATGTCTTAAATGCTACATCATGTGGAATTTGGTAAGTGTTTAATAATGTAAATAATAATGTGAATAGAAATTGCAGTAAGGTAAAGTAATCACATACTTTAATTGGTCAAAGACAATGCAAATCACATTAGACCCTTTCTACTATCACTTATTGTCCAGACACAAAACTCATTATAGGAGATAACAGAGGAGAAGAATTGATTGATGTCATCTCCCTTACCATCCGTCTCCAAAAAGCATGGTTGATTTGTTTGCTGAAAACAATTTGAACATTTGCAGCATTTTAGCTGTAAAATGGTCAGAATATTCACTGGTCTTTGGAGTCAGTGATTGGAATTGTAAATGACCATGGTAAAGCAACTTAAGAAATGTTACCAGATTTGAGAAATAAGGAAGGA
Source organism: Galeopterus variegatus (assembly GCF_000696425.1). NCBI lineage: Eukaryota > Metazoa > Chordata > Mammalia > Dermoptera > Cynocephalidae > Galeopterus > Galeopterus variegatus. The sequence continues at coordinate 13,629 of NW_007739266.1, read as the reverse complement.
GAGAAAGCAAGAAGGGTAATACGCAGAAGTGGCCTTGAAAAAATGGCAAGACATTTAAGTTTCATGCTCAGCTAGAGGGAGACATAAAATCAATAGATAACTAGTTTTTTTAAATATGAAAAAAAAGTGAGCAAATTTATAAGCAGGAGGTAAGAAACCACCAGTGACAAAGATGAAGCAGAGAAAAAGATTATCAGCTAGAGCAAAGTCCCTGGAGTGGAAGTCACAGTATTGGGAGATAAATTAGGCTTTGACCTGGGGATGGAGGTTCTTCTTTCTGTTTTAGAACAAGAATTTCAAAGTCATCTGTTTTCATGTCCAGAAACCACCAGTGACAAAGATGAAGCAGAGAAAAAGATTATCAGCTAGAGCAAAGTCCCTGTGTATATAAACTGGAGTGGAAGTCACAGTATTGGGAGATAAATTAGGCTTTGACCTGGGGATGGAGGTTCTTTTTTCTGTTTTAGAACAAGAATTTCAAAGTCATCTGTTTTCATGTCTCTGAATAAGGAGACAAGAACAGCTGAGGAAGTGAACAGTCAGGATGGTAGGACTCTCCACAGGACAGAGGAGAATTTTTTAAAATAAATATAATTTTTATTCTTTAAGAGGAGATTAATTATGTCATACCTAAAGTATGCAGCCAGGACTTAAAGATGAAAATCTTAGAATATTTTATGGTTTAAGTTTATGACCTCTTCACACTTTCAATGAACACTTTATATTTTCTTTTAACTCAGCCCAAATGTTATCAAATCAGAATGGGAAATGAGTTATTCACTGACACATGAAATGGAAAGAAATTTTCCTTGTATTTTTTTAAAGTATTTTCCTAATATATGTGTTATAAAATTTTATTTCTTGAAATATTTCTTTTTTTCTTTGAATTTAATTAAACTTTCCTTCACATGAATGACCCCTTTTTCTTTTAAAAATAATTTTTGCTCACAAGGAAATCACCTCAGTGTCACCCAGAGCAATTATGGTTTTTGTTATTAACAGAATCTCAGCATATGTGGTCTACATCTTCAGGTTCTAAAAACTTTTGTTTATCCTCATTTAAGTTTGTTGTGTGTTTTCAGATATTACTTGAAGTGTTTATCATGTATAGTCCTATTACTTACTTGAAAAAAGTTGGTAAAAAGCAATATTTTTAGAGGTGATTTAATGCCTATTTTGTGAAATAAGGGAATATATAGTTCACACAAATTTCTTTGCATTTATTCTGAAGGCAACAAGAAAAGTTACAAGAACATTTTTCTAAGGCAAATTTTATTTCACATATTTTGGTTACTTACACAGACTTTTTATGTCTGATTAGGATGATTCTGTATGGGAATAAATAACAAAACATTCAAAATAAATTCCTCATGCAGTCAAGTTAGAATTTGTTGCTGGCACCATGTAAATTTATACTCCTTCTCTTCTCCTGGAGACAGAAAAACAAGAGATTGGTACAAAGGCTGTGTCTACACCATGATAAAGTACATGGTTACTTCTGTCTGCTCCCTTAGAAGTTCAGTGATGTGGATGGTTTAAGTTAAACACAAAGCATTTGGATTGTTTATTTTAAAAAAAATATATAACAGACAAGCAATCTATTTTTTCATCTTAAAGACATTCAGAACAAAATGCATATAGGATTAGCAGTTTGTATTTTATGCCTAAATTTCAAATGAGTTTTGTGCATTAGAGTAAAGTGTGTGTATATTTTTAACATTTACTGAAAATGAGGTAACTATGGGAATAATGATCAAACTAAAAATATTAAAAGTACAAAGATTAATAACAATATTAGCATATTTCTTTGTCAAGTTGAAAGACCCAAATCAACTTACTGACATGTAGTTTACATTGCTTAAATTTAATGCAAGGTTAATGGAAAGCAAACACTTGCAAAACAATACCAGCACCAGCACCACCACAAACACCAGTAAAAACACTAGCAGCAAATAAGGCAAGTCACTAGTTTGTGGGAGTGTTTATTAGCAGGCTATGAATGGAGGCTTTGGAATCAGGAAAGCCTCAAATCCAGGCTCTTCCACCTATGAGATCTTAGGCATGTACCAAACTTTTGAAGCCACATTTGAAAAATGGAGATAATAGAATTTCCAACTTGAACTTTCGTGAAAAGATTAAATGAATATATGTGTGTTAAAGTATCTATTATAAAAAAAGAGTTTGGAACATAGCAGGCACCCCAATACCTGGCTATTCTTTTTCTCGCTTCAACTCTTCTTTAAATGTCTCTGTGTTGATGCTTCTCATTAACCCTATCTGCCAAAAATAAACAAACAACAAACAAACAAATAAGTAAATAAATAAAAAAATAAAAATCTGGTTAAGGAAATATGATCACCCCGATAGACTTCTAGAGAAGACAGAGGCCCTCACCAGATCTAGTAGTAAGGCACTAGTGGGTTAAGAATGCACTTGAGTTGTAGCCTAGGGCCCAATTTCCATGTATTTCTTACAGACTGAAAAATAATTTAAAAAATAGATTTTAGTTATTCTCATAAATTGATTCCCAAAGATTTTCACATGGCTTGATATTGTGGACTCAGCTTAAATGTCAACCATTATAGATTATCAAATCTGTGATTTTATCCTCCAACCCTGATATGTTGTGAATCATAACTTCCTGTCTCATTTTATTTATGACAACTATCATGATCCAAAACTGTCACATCCATCCATGTATTTCTTATTTTAGTGTCTATCTCCCCCATGTAGAAAGAGATGCAGTGATCTTACCTATCTTTAAAAAATCTATTATGTGGTGAATAATAATGGTTGAATACATTAACAGGTGGCCAAATGTTGACAATGAGTTTTATTGTCAGGCAGATGATCTATGCTAATATTTATTGTGCACTTATTATGTACCAAGAATGATTTTAAGCATTCTATTTGTATTAACTTATTCATTTCTCACAATTACACTCATGAGGTGAATACTGTTATCACCCACATTTTACAGTGGATTGAGAAAATGTAAAGACAGAATAAGTAATTTACCAAATGCCCTCCAACTAGTAAGTGTGGAGCAAAATTGAAACCCAGCTGGCTTTAACCTATGGGATTAAGTGTTGTGCTATGTTGTGATAATTTTGTTTCTCCTGCCACAGGAATGTTTTTTATGCTGATAAAAATATCTGCTTATAAGATGGTGCTAATCTAAAACTGTTATATATTTTAATGTGTAGAAAATAACACCTTATCCCAAGGAAGTTTCACTGTTAAAAAATGGAAAAATTGTCTTCCAATAGTAAAATTTATGAGGATATTTGATAAAGGAAATTGTGGATTACTTTATCAAAATTTATTTAAATTTAATAGATTCTAAAAACTCTGAGATCAGTTCCCATTGTTATAACACTCAGATGGAATATCAGTCCATAAAATTTTTGGAATATTCCTGGAAAGACATAGATGACAAATATGAGTTTTAATTCCAGCTCTGACATATATAAGCCTTATTAGATTTGTGTGAGTCATTTAATCATTTTGAGTTTTCTAAGCCTCATTTTCCTTATCTTTAACATGGATATAATGATGTTTGACTTCTGGAGATCAAATGAGAAACAGCAACATGCCTAACACCATGCCTTGAGCATAGTAGAAACAATAAAGATTAGATGCTGGTGACTTCCCCTAGATTTTGATTATTAGGAAACAGTAAATGAGTTAACACTCTTCAGTAAGTACAGTTTGTCTGATTTCTTTAGCATATTCATTCAATCAGTAACCAATCTGTACCATAAATCAGACAAAAATATGTACTTGGAACTTGTGTTGAAAATATGGAAAAAACCCAGACATGTCCTTTGTCCTCATGTAGATTACATTTTGGTAAGGAGCAAAGATATTTAACAACTAATCATGAAAATAAATATATCATTGCAAATTGCGGTGTAATTTGCAGGAAGAATGAGTTACACTGACATGTAGATTACATTTTGGTAAGGAGCAAAGATATTTAACAACTAATCATGAAAATAAATATACCATTGCAAATTGTGGTGTAATTTGCAGGAAGAATGAGTTACACTGATGAACAATGAGCTAAGGCAATAGGATATCTCTATTGAGGTATGAGGTTGCTGATTCAATTAATTTAAAGTGTACCTGGGTGATAATGGCCCAGCACCAGAGTGGCCAGATTTGGGATTGAAGATCTAGGCTGAGACCAGATTATACAGGTCTGGCCCTATAGGTCTGGCCCTATAGTCCAGGTTAAAGATTTGAACTCTGTTTGAAATAAAATAGAAAGCCAATTAATTCTTACAAGCATATTAGTGCAAGATTTAATTTATATTTTTTGAAATATTGCTCTGTATTATCTATGGAGAATGGACTATAAGAGGTCAAGAATAAAAGAGAAAATTCTGATTGGAAGATACTGCAATATTCCAATGTAAGGGCTTATTGTGGCTTGGGTTAAGGTGGTGGTAGTCCTGAAGCAGGAATGCACCTAATAGAAATAATCTTTGGAGACAGTGTCTGGAGCCTGGTAAGAGATTAGATGTGGAGGTGAGGAATACAGAAGTGTCCACCTTCTGCATAAATAACTGGGCAGATGAAGGAGTAATTTATTGAAAGATTAAAGGAAGAGTACAAATAAAGAAAGGAAAAAAATGAGTACATTAATTTTGATATGTTGAAGAGTAATTTAGATGAATGTCAAACATTACCTGTTTTGTAAGTCTGAAAGTTAGAGTAGTTTGAACTGGAGATAAAATTTTGGAAAGTATTTACTTATCTATCAGAAGTTTTTTAAGCCATCGAAGTGAAGAGAACATCAAGAACAGAATGAATATAGACTGAAAAGTGAAATAGGCACAGACTGGACCTTTGTATTTGGTTTCTCCCAGAAACTAACTCTGAGGCAAGGATTTAACTGCAAATGCTTTATATGGTAAGAGCTGGAAACACTGGCAAGTAAATGGGGAAATGAGACAAGGAAGATAAAGCAGCCAATATAAGATGCCTTATTCGAGGCTGGCTAACACATTAGAGATTATCTCGTGGTACAACTCTTAGAAGTGAGGTAAAAGAATACACCTCAGAATTATCCTATAGAAGGGGCACAGGAATTAGAGTAATTTGTAAATAGCTTTATTGACATATAATTGATATAAAAAAAGCTGCACATATTTAATGTATACAATTTCATGGGTTTGGACATATATATACAGCCAGCCACGAAACCATCACCACAACATGGTAATAAACATTCTCATCACTTCCAAAAATTTTCTCATGCCCCTTTGTATTTTTGTTGTTGTTTTCAAACCACAAGGAGATATAGACTCAACATGTTAAATTGGCCATTATCAAAAAATAATAATAATAATAAGTATTGGTCAGGAAATTGGGACTCTTGCGTGCTGTTGGTGGGAATGTAAAATTGAGCAGCTGCTTTGGAAAAAAAATATGAGGTTTTCAAAAAATTAAAAATACCATACAATCCAGCAATCCCATTTCTGCATTTATATCCAAAGTCAATTAAATCAGTATGTTAAAGAGATTTCTGCACTCCCATATTCATTGAAGCATTATTCACAGTAGCCAAGACATGGAAACAGCCTAAATATTCCTCAATGAATGAATAAATGAAGAAAATGTGGTATATACCTTCATTGGCATATTATTCAGCCTTAAAATAAGGGAAATCCTGCCACTATGTGACAACATGGATGAATCTTTGGGGACATTATACTTAGTGAAATAAGCCAGTCACATAAAGACAAATATTGCATGAATCTAAGATAGTTGAACTCATAGAAGCAGAGTAGAATGGTGGCTGCCAGGGGCTGGAAGCATGGGGAAATAGGGAGTTGTTGAATCAGTTCTAGAGATCTGCTACACAACACAGTACATAAAGTTAGCAATACTGTATTGTGCACTTTAAAAAATTGTTGAGTGTAGCTATGTTAAGTGTTCTTAGCAGGGGGAAAAAAAGGAATTGGGGTATTTGTATGTCAAAACCTGAGAGTCAATAAGGCTGTCTATTCCCAGAAAATGTTAATTCTTGGGCATTATCATTCTGTTGCAGGAGGGCAAAGGCTCTTATTTGTTTCTAAGGAAATTAGATTGGCCGCAAAGATATAACTTCTAATTAAAACAAGAATAGTTTTAGCTCATCATGGAGATTAATATTTGGAAAATTAGGATTGCCAGGTAAAATACATATAATATTTGGGATATATTTATACTCACACTTTCATTTTATCTTGTTTGCTGAATCTTGTAACCCTAACTGAAATGAGTTGAAGGGTAAATGGGAAATGAAAATTTTGTGACTCATAAGGAACCCATGTTGGCTATGTGTAGACACAGAGATAGAGGAGGAAGGGACTCTGACTTGCTGTGTTTTGTATAGATGATACTAGAGTAGTTGGGAATGCTGAGGGGAAAGATGAAGTCGAGAGGGCAAAGCAGAAGAAAGAGAGCAGGGAAGATAACAGACTGAGGGTGGAAAGGCTGGAGGGTGTTTGATGCAGTCCATGAGGATGGATTGACTTTCAATTAGAGATAAGACACCTGCATGGTAACATGAAGAAGGTAGAGAGGGGAAAGAATTCTTAAAGAAATTGAGGCACCTGTGCTTGCCCGGCTGTGTCTGACCCAGCTGTGGCCGTTCGGCACCCATGCTGTGCCATGCTATGCTGTAACCAAGACCCCCACCCAGATATCATACAGACCCAGCTGCAGCTGCACCCCCACCTTGTTTCACACTGCAGTTGCCACACTGCTGTAACATAATTTTTCCTTCTGCTTCTCCCCTGCTGTAATTTTCCACCCTGAGATAGAGTCATAACCACATAAGATCATAAGATCTCCCCTTGTACCCTGTTGCAAAAACCCAGAAATGCTATGATATAAAAGTAACAGCTCTGCTGTGTTCGGGGCTCAGCCTTTGTGATGGTAGTCTGCTGAACCAGTGCTGGAACCTCAATAAACTCTGTTTCCTGCCGTGAGCCTCAGTGTTTCCTGCCTCTCCCTGTGAGTTCGCAGTAACCCACTGCAACAAAATGAGGAAAAATGTCAGGAATTTTGCTAAATAGGGAGTCAGATATCCATAAGGCATAGTGAAAGTGTTTTGGAGACAGGGCAGGAGGGCTGTGTGGGGATGAAGAATGTGCAGATCAGTGGACAGAGGTCTGATCATCAGAGGGGCTTCCACTGTAGGAGAGGACTATGGAGAACAGGAGGTAGGATGGAGTCAGACTGAAGGCACAGGACAGAAGTAAACCTAATACAGCAAATACGCTTACTAGTGGAATAAAAATCCTTTAAAAATAATTACAGTTAAGAGGTCTTTTAAAAATAATGTTCCTAAGTGTGTATACACACAGACACACATACATACTTATTATATACTTAAGAATAGGTCATTTCATCATAATTAAATACTTCTAAGTTTTTCAGAGGTTAGTCACTTTTTCAAATTTAACATTATTTAAAAAATAGGCAAATGAAATATCTAAATGCATTGAAAATAAATATCTTTATAAAAGTTAATAGGTTGTTAAATATTTTAGTAATTTTATTGGTATGTGCTCTTTTAATACACATGTAACTCTGGTAGAATTAACTATTTTTTTTTTTCGTTAAATTTTTATTTTGTCAATATACAATGTATATGATTATTATGNGCCTTTGTGATGGTAGTCTGCTGAACCAGTGCTGGAACCTCAATAAACTCTGTTTCCTGCCATGATCCTCGGTGTTTCCTGCCTCTCCCTGCGAGTTCGCAGTAACCCACTGCAACAAAATGAGGAAAAATGTCAGGAATTTTGCTAAATAGGGAGTCAGATATCCATAAAGCATAGTGAAAGTGTTTTGGAGACAGGGCAGGAGGGCTGTGTGGGGATGAAGAATGTGCAGATCAGTGGACAGAGGTCTGATCATCAGAGGGGCTTCCACTGTAGGAGAGGACTATGGAGAACAGGAGGTAGGATGGAGTCAGACTGAAGGCACAGGACAGAAGTAAACCTAATACAGCAAATACGCTTACTAGTGGAATAAAAATCCTTTAAAAATAATTACAGTTAAGATGTCTTTTAAAAATAATGTTCCTAAGTGTGTATACACACAGACACACATACATACTTATTATATACTTAAGAATAGGTCATTTCATCATAATTAAATACTTCTAAGTTTTTCAGAGGTTAGTCACTTTTTCAAATTTAACATTATTTAAAAAATAGGCAAATGAAATATCTAAATGCATTGAAAATAAATATCTTTATAAAAGTTCTTAGGTTGTTAAATATTTTAGTAATTTTATTGGTATGTGCTCTTTTAGTACACATGTAACTGTGGTAGAATTAACTATTGATTTTGAAATACAGAGTGATAGTTAACAGGAGGTAAGATAATGGATATAGTTATATAATGACCAGTTGAGTTAATCTCTTTGGACATTAAAGATAACAGATTCTACTTACTACTGTGAAGCTACAGAGGTATAACCATAGTTCTGTGCTTTTGAGTATGATGAATAAGCTCTGTCTTCAATCGTATTAAGAATTGAATGAAAGTTTAACTACCAAAGAACACATGCATCACTCCAAAAGGAAGCTACATTGTGTACAATTCCCTTAGAGATAGTAGAGAATCTTAAGAAAAATAAGCACTGAAAAGTCAATAGTTGACTGTCTTCTAGGTAAAGTAGCAAACTAATTGTGTAATGAACCATTGTGAACTGAAAACTAGGAGCAAATTATAGATTTTTTGGTTTTAGGCATAAAAGTAATTTATTAATCAAATAGTGCACCCTAATCAAAATACATAATTTAAAAATTGGCAGTCCAATAAAAATCCATCAGAAATTACTACTTTTTTATTAATAAAGCTAATTTTTCATGTATTCATAAATTATTTTTTAAAAAACTAGAAAATTAAGAATTAGAAAATAGAGAAAAAGAAATATGTCAACCTGCATTCTTAATTTTATATATTTTCAGATGTTAAATATCTACTGCACATTAAGGTGTATGACATTTCAATGATGCATTTTTAGCCCAAATAGAATACTTTTAATAAAATTTGCCTAGACAACTGTCAATGAAATCATTTACCATAATATTCAGTCAGAATATATTTTCTCCAGTAAATAGAGTAGTTCTGTTTTGAATGATTTATTTTTACTGATTTTGCCACCAGGTATAACAGCAATAAAACTGATTCAACTGTAATTTTAGTATGACCTCTCTGAAATCATTGTCACTCACAAAGTGTGTAATCATAAGAATTTTTTTTTTTTTTAATTTCTATTGTCTATACACACCATAAAGTTGTCAGGAGTCTGAGAGTGTTATTGACACACCCTATGGTAATGCTTTCATAGAAAGGTGGCACCTAAATTTGTCAATACTATTTTGTCTTTCTTATGTCTTTAATCTTTAAAAATAAATACAAACTAGAAATAATAAAGGTGCTATGAATTGAATTGTATCCCCCAAAGTTTCATATATTAGAAACTTAATCCTATTGTGACAGTGTTAGGAGGGTAAAAAATCCTATTATGGTAATTGAAAGGTGGGGTCTCTGGGTCTGATTAGATTGTGAGTACTGTGTCCTAGTGAATGGATTGATCTATTCATGTGAGTAATGGGCATGGTTCTGATGGCTTTAAAAGAGAGCGAGTGAAGAAGTTAGTCTCTCTCTCTCTTGCTCAAGCCATCCATGTGAAACCTTGTATCACAGTAGAGCCATCACCAAGAACAAGGCCCTCACCAGATGTGTCCCCTGGACTTTGGACTTCCCAGCCTCTGAAACTATAAGAAAGAAATTTCATTTCTTTATAAATTACCCAGTCTTAGATATTCTGTTATAAGCAACACAAATAGACTAATACAAAAGGTAATCAAAACACCATGCATGTGACAATAAATCGCTTAATTATATGACATTTAAACAAAGGTGAGTCATTTATTTATTAAACACACACAACCAAACTCAAAACCAATTCTTGACTCAACAGTGAAACCTTGCCTAAGTTCCCAGTGATGGTGACCATTTTACTTCACCTATGCAAATAAGGAGAAATTCACATGCCAGCTCAACCCTGCTTAAGACAGGAATGCAGGATTATAAATTAAAAATAAAATTGGAGTACCCACCATCACTCATTTGCTTTTCTATCTAGGACTATCAATTAATGTTTATTTCTCTGAAGTAATTACATGATTTTATTAATTCTTTCATTTAACTGTTATGATTATGCTAACTTGGGAAACCCAGAGGATTAGAATACCAATACATTTAGTAATAAGAGATAAACTGCCTATTTGCTTATTTGCTTCTACAACTTATCGTATATTTTTTCTCTACCTTATAGTGTTCTCTTTGTTCTCTATTTAGTTTATAGAATAATTTATGAAACTTTAATGTGCTTACTTAAAAAATAGTCTTATTAAAATCATGATTAGATTTTGTATGAAGAATAAACACACTGAAATAATCTTGTTTTATGTAACCATGTTATTTACTAATAATCCAATGTAAAACCTATTATAAGTATGCATGGTCGTAATAACTTCGTATAGCATACATTATACGAAGTTATACGAATTTCCATGTATTTCTTACAGACTGAAAAATAATTTAAAAAATAGATTTTAGTTATTCTCATAAATTGATTCCCAAAGATTTTCACATGGCTTGATATTGTGGACTCAGCTTAAATGTCAACCATTATAGATTATCAAATCTGTGATTTTATCCTCCAACCCTGATATGTTGTGAATCATAACTTCCTGTCTCATTTTATTTATGACAACTATCATGATCCAAAACTGTCACATCCATCCATGTATTTCTTATTTTAGTGTCTATCTCCCCCATGTAGAAAGAGATGCAGTGATCTTACCTATCTTTAAAAAATCTATTATGTGGTGAATAATAATGGTTGAATACATTAACAGGTGGCCAAATGTTGACAATGAGTTTTATTGTCAGGCAGATGATCTATGCTAATATTTATTGTGCACTTATTATGTACCAAGAATGATTTTAAGCATTCTATTTGTATTAACTTATTCATTTCTCACAATTACACTCATGAGGTGAATACTGTTATCACCCACATTTTACAGTGGATTGAGAAAATGTAAAGACAGAATAAGTAATTTACCAAATGCCCTCCAACTAGTAAGTGTGGAGCAAAATTGAAACCCAGCTGGCTTTAACCTATGGGATTAAGTGTTGTGCTATGTTGTGATAATTTTGTTTCTCCTGCCACAGGAATGTTTTTTATGCTGATAAAAATATCTGCTTATAAGATGGTGCTAATCTAAAACTGTTATATATTTTAATGTGTAGAAAATAACACCTTATCCCAAGGAAGTTTCACTGTTAAAAAATGGAAAAATTGTCTTCCAATAGTAAAATTTATGAGGATATTTGATAAAGGAAATTGTGGATTACTTTATCAAAATTTATTTAAATTTAATAGATTCTAAAAACTCTGAGATCAGTTCCCATTGTTATAACACTCAGATGGAATATCAGTCCATAAAATTTTTGGAATATTCCTGGAAAGACATAGATGACAAATATGAGTTTTAATTCCAGCTCTGACATATATAAGCCTTATTAGATTTGTGTGAGTCATTTAATCATTTTGAGTTTTCTAAGCCTCATTTTCCTTATCTTTAACATGGATATAATGATGTTTGACTTCTGGAGATCAAATGAGAAACAACAACATGCCTAACACCATGCCTTGAGCATAGTAGAAACAATAAAGATTAGATGCTGGTGACTTCCCCTAGATTTTGATTATTAGGAAACAGTAAATGAGTTAACACTCTTCAGTAAGTACAGTTTGTCTGATTTCTTTAGCATATTCATTCAATCAGTAACCAATCTGTACCATAAATCAGACGGTTGAGAAGAGAGATTTTGGTGTTGGGACCTTGACCAAGACTTCTAAAAGCTTCATCATAAGGTAAACTCTCTGTGCTTATACAGATTCACACTGGTGGCCTGCAGGCAATTGGTAGTCCAAAGCCAGGGTTGGTTTGTTTCA
>NW_007739266.1:0-416 GCF_000696425.1 Galeopterus variegatus | reverse complement strand
GAGGCAAGGATTTAACTGCAAATGCTTTATATGGTAAGAGCTGGAAACACTGGCAAGTAAACGGGGAAATGAGACAAGGAAGATAAAGCAGCCAATATAAGATGCCTTATTCGAGGCTTGCTAACACAGTAGAGATTATCTCGTGGTACAACTCTTAGAAATGAGGTAAAAGAATACACCTCAGAATTATCCTATAGAAGGGGCACAGGAATTAGAGTAATTTGTAAATAGCTTTATTGACATATAATTGATATAAAAAAAACTGCACATATTTAATGTATACAATTTCATGGGTTTGGACATATATATACAGCCAGCCACGAAACCATCACCACAACATGATAATAAACATTCCCATCACTTCCAAAAATTTTCTCATGCCCCTTTGTATTTTTGTTGTTGTTTTCAAACCACAA
>NW_007739265.1:37117-37649 GCF_000696425.1 Galeopterus variegatus | reverse complement strand
TTTTTTTTTTTTTTTTTTTTTTTTACGAACTCTTATTTCACTCCAGGACTTACGTGGTTTTTTTTTCTTTTCAACCATTATGAGAAGTGTTTCTGCACCTGTACGTGTAATTAAAAGAGACAGAAGAAGACAAAAGGAAGATTTATTTTCCTTAAAAGGATGTGTGTATATGTGGGAGAAAAAACCTGTTTGGAATGGAATTAACTCAGCTTTAAGAAATATGGACAGGATAGAGGTCTACAAAGGAAACATAAAATATTCTAAGCAGTCCTGGACTTTCATACTATCAACCATTGCACTTTTCAAACCTGCACAGAGTAAACATTGGTAGCCAGCAAATGTGGACTTGAATCCTTGTGAAAGTTCCTGCCAGCCGTCAGTACAGCATGCCATCTTTGTCTGCCACTGCTTGTCCATATGATCTAATATCTTATTCTATTTTCCCTTATTTTAATTTTTTAAAATGAGAGAAATTTTGGGCCGGCCCGGTGGCGCACTGGATAGTGCGCCGCTTGGGAAGCGCGGTGGCGCT
>NW_007739265.1:0-33022 GCF_000696425.1 Galeopterus variegatus | reverse complement strand
CTACAAAATCTTTCACTTATGTGTCCTCCGACTTAATCCTCACCATTCCCTGAAAGAAGAGGTTTAGGTTTATCTTCATTACACAGATGAAACCAAGATTCGGGGATAAAATTAGATCTAAGGACAAATTTACTTTTACACTCTTGATAAACAGGAACAGCATTTGGAGACCCCAGCGTGGGTCAGGAATGTGGTAAGACAGTGAGTGCCGTAAAATTCCCCTGAATCTTATTTTACCCAGCCGACAAGTTACTCATGTAACTAAGACAGTTACATGAATCTTGCAGTTTCATTGATAAATAAATTTGACAAGTAAATGTGTAGACTGGCTACGTTTGTAGCTTCAAGCTAGCAGCACGTTCATTGTGCTCCTGTTGTGCTTATGACCACAGGAAAGCTTTGCAACAGCCCGGGTTCAGGTTCAGATGGAGGACTTTTACCATTTACTCTATTTCTGAGTTTTAATGATTTACAATATGAATTTACTTATCAATGAATTATTTGTGTAATTTGAAAAGTGATACAGAGATATAAATGATTATTGCAGGGCTGTGAGAAAACATCACATCCTATGCTAAAAATACCTATCATTTCATTGAGTAACAAAGGTTTTGTGTTTTCTAAAATAACCTTAAAATATCTAGAAAAAAATACAAATCTCAAAAATCATCTTAATAATCTAGAGATTATTGCTCTAGGAAATGACTAAATCAGTGCCATAAAAACCTGCATTAATGTGTTTCAATCACATCATCTTAGAAATCTCAAGTCATGTCATCATAACAGGAGTTAAAGCACATGACAACGCCATCCATTGTCATTACCATGTTACTGTGCAGAGTGGTTATTGTCTTTAGTCTTCTGTAGTTGTACCATGCATATTCGAGTTTCCACATCACAAACTTACATACACGTGACCAAGGAAGTTCCATGTGTGCTGCTGTCATCATTTCATTTGGGCCCTGAGTTGTTCCATAAGACGTGTTTCTATAGTTAATAAAAGAACGTTACAACAAAGATAAACTTTTTAATTGAGAGCCAATGTTCTGCTCAACAACCGAGAATTTTCGTGCCTTTTGGGCTGGCTGGTTAGCTCACTTGGTTAGAGCCTTATAACACCAAGGTCAAGGGTCCCCGTACCAGCCGGCTGCCAAAAAAACAAACAAAAAAAAACAAGGATTTTTGTGACTTTTATGATTCGTGTTAGGGAATATTACTAAGAATAATAATTCAAGTATTTAGACAATTTTATCCTTCATCTCAAGGGCCTAAACAACACTGAGAAATAAACTTTGATAGGCAGCCATCAAAAAGAAAAGAAAGAAAAACTTTGGTGGGAGGAGCTGTAGTGGACATGCTTCTGGAGTTCCTTTCCCCATATAGAACCTAGCGGTGCAGAAAGGGGTCTCTGCTGACGTGTTCCGTCTATTTTCAGGTGTATTAGGAAGTCTCTGGGACCTGCAAAGGCAGAGGCTTGAGCTTTCCCAGCTGGGGAAATTGGGTTGAAGATGACTAAGTCGGAGAGATCTTTTCAGGTTACCCTTTTACCTTATCCCAAAGGGAATAATGCCTTCTCCAGAGGATGGGAGTTGCATCGAGAAGTCGGGAGGGTGGTTAACACGAGGGAGGAAGCACTAAGCAGACAATCCCAGGAGTGGTCTTTGGAGAAGCAGCCAGTTGGAGCTCCCGCTATTGCATGACACGACCAGCAGGCGTCGCATGGGAATGCGCCACGTCCAGGCACCCGGTGAGTACAGGCTCGCGCTGAGCCCGCCGGCCCCCAGGCCTGACACCTTGCGTTGATACACGCTGAGGAACTGTGGGCCGTCTAGCTAAGAGAGAATTAGGAAAGGTTTATGTAATGGGATTTGAGTTTATGTTAGATAATTTGGGGAAGGGTTGAACAGAGTGAGGATGGCTCTGGATTGGGTGCTGTCAGAAAGTGGGGCCAATTTGGTGACTGGTATCTTAATAATTTTTATGTGGGAGGTGGCAGGGACGAGCCTCAGCTCAAACTGTCTTTGATAAAGAAGCCGCAGTTGCTCATATTAGCCAGGAGAGGGGGGTGTTTAGCCGTTTCTGTAGTTCACACAGTGCGTGTTCCTGGTTTTGTCTGTGCTGGAGGTGTGGTGACGCACGGGTCTCTCTTGTGTCTGCTTGTCACAGTCACAGAGTGACCTCATTAGACGTTTCTGCCCTGTGAAATGGTTTATGTTTGGCAGGTGGACACCATCCTCCAGCTGGTGCTGCCAGGCTAGTTCTCAGCTGACAGTTTCTTTCTCATGTGTTTCCTATCCACAGAGATGCCAGCCCCCAAAAGGAGCGTCTGCAGGAGAGCGTCTCTTAAGAAAGCCCGTGTCATGGTGGTTAAATGCCCAAGCCATGGCCTTAGACTAATCTGAATTTGTATCCCAGCTCTGCCACTCACTGGCTGTGTGACCATGATATGTTATTTGACTTCTCTGGGCCTCGGTTTCCTCATCTGCAAAACAGAGCTAAAAGTAGTACCTATCTCTTATGGAAATTGGGAAAATGAAATGTGATAACATAAATAAAACACATGGGGGCATTTAACTTAGACTATCTGTCCTCATTATCATTTGTCAGCAGTCACCTTCCCTTGACAAGCTACTGTGCGCTCTGGAAAGCCATCTAGCGGGCTGATGATTCAAACAATGTTCAGTCTCCATGAAACTTCTACTGCCAGAAGGAGCTCAGAAGGAGGGCTGGTCTACCAAATAAAAAAAGTTTTGGACTTGATAAGGCGAGACTTTTATTCAAAAGAGTTGTTGCAAAGGGGTGGGGGTGGAACTCTTGCAATAGAGGGAAAATGCTGTGTCTGTGAGGTCTGCAAGCATCTAAGGGCGAGGCGAAGAGAGTTCTTCTGTGATGGACAGGAGTGAGCAAGGCTAGGATGAACGGGATCTGGGGAAGTGGGAAGAAAGTGGCAGACTGGAGAGCACAGCAGAGAATATTTGGCTCCGAGGCCAGCCTGTTGTCTGAAGCTGCTGCAAGCTGGCTCAGGCCAACGTGGGCTGAAGTTCAGAGACCTGGAGGAGGAGAGAAGCTTAACCGAAGTTTGGTTAACAAGCATTTTGTTCCAATTGATCGGTGAAGACAAGCAATTCAGCTAATCATTTGTGAGTCAAAGGAAGGAAATTTTGAGGGTCCGTGTCTGGCCTTGTCATAGGTAAACAAGGGAGCATCCGTGAGTCTCATATGGGGGAGAGTGGGTCTTTGCAGTAAGCCATTTTCCGGAACATGAAGGGTGGGGAGATCTCGGAACCTTCACTGTTTTTTCCAGGATCACAGGGCTCAGATAAAATTCAACTTTGTCTGGGCCGGCCCGGTGGCACACTGCTACAGTGCGCCGCTTGGGAGCGTGGCGACGCTCCCGCCGAGGGTTCGGATCCCACATACAGACCGGCCGCTCACTGGCTGAGCGAGGTGCAGGCGCAACACCGAGGGTTGCGATCCCGTTGCCGGTCCCGGTCTGGTACGGGCACAACACTGAGGGTTGCGATCCGTTGCTGGTCACGAAAAAAGGCAAAAAGGAAAAAAAAAAAAAATCAACTTTGTCATGTTGTAAATTATACACATTTCCTATTTCTCAAATTGTATTTCAGATGAAGGATTTAACATAGGTTTTAATATGACATCTGACCTGAGAAATTTCTGGATCCTTACACAGAGGGGCAGGTCCGTATGGCAGAGGAGGCTGGGATGGGCTTTGTTTATTTGTGACTCTCTTGGTGAGCTGGAACGTTTGGAACGTACTTGCTTGGTACCAGAGCTTGTGTGGCTCTCGGTGTTTCTCTCTGACCTACAAGTGGATCACTGAGAAATAAAACTTAAAATGAAGCACATCAGCACAAATGCTGAAACTGCATGTTGTTCAACCCGTACTGTTCCGCAGCGCACTGAGGGCCCAAGGCGGTCTTTCTCCAGAGTCCCTGCCTTTAGCTCAGCATTGACATGCTGCTCACGGACAGACTTCCACTGCAGGATTCTCCCTGCCTCCCCTGGACGTCTGAATGTTTTCCTGTGCTGCTTGCTTGGCCTCTCTTGGAAGAGTCCAAATGGCTCACTTGTGGTGCAGAATTTTCTACACCAGTTTGCACCTGTAACATCTCCCCTCTCGTTATTCCTTCTCCTTTTATAGCCTTTTGTGCTGCACTGACTTAGCTCAAGGGCTGCTAATCCATTCTGCAATAAAGCTGGGCAATCTGGTCATTGCTACAACTTGCTCCATTTCCTGGAAGCCAGCCTCTGTATTAAATGTTCCTGCCAGGCCCTGGGCAGGCAAGCTTTGATTTACCTTCCCTTTCAAGAGCCAAGGGAATCAAGCTGTCAAGTACAAGATGATGATTGGAACTAATTCTGAGGATTTGTGAAAATGCTCAAAATCCAAGTGGGGGGTGAAGAGCAGCCGCCTTGACGAGGAAAACTGGGAAATGGTGAAGCTGGTCTTGCAGTGCCTGCGGGCCCTCCCCTGCTCGCGCCCACCCCACCCCCTTCCTCTTTCCTGGAGAGCCTCCTCTCTTCCCTGCCCGCCTCTGCAGGAGCCAGGGCCCTCTCTCCCCTTACTAAAAACAAACCAAAAGCTGCCATTCTAAAACAAAGGATGTGAATCATAGAATCCTATAACCAAAAGGAACTTTAGTGAGCTGTCTAACCCAACTCCCTCATTTTGTAAAATACTTGTTACTCCACATTTGGAAATCTAAATCTAGACTTTTTTCTTTACATCTTGGAAGGTTCTAATTATGCATTTTCATAGAGGTGGAAGAAAAGAAGTAACTTTCATCTGTTGATCTCCTTCCTTCTCCTGGAAACTGCTTCTCCGAGTAGAGCAAGGTATTTCATGGCACCTCAAAGAGAAGCCACAAAACATTTAGAACTGTTCTTTCTATCTACGAATCCAATCAGTTCTTCAAAAAAGTTTTACCAATTCATACTTATACTAGAAGATTTGGACATTGTTTCACCAGTATTATACAGTATCATATTGTTTCAGTTTGAGAAATAAAAAAATGTCATTTTTCCATTTTAATTTCCATTTCTATGAACATCTTAGAATGTCTTTATTAGCCACTTGTATTTCTTTGGGTGTGTGACTTGTCTGTTCATGTCCTTCACCCAATGTTTGTTAAAGATTTTTCTAATTCATTTTTAAGAGTTCTTTATGCATTAAGGATGTTAAACGTTGTGTCTTAAATTTGTTCCTTATCAATTGACTTTAAGTTCAATTTGTGATGTTTTCCTTGGTTTGTATGTTGAGAAAATAATTTTCTATCTAAACAGTAATTAAATAAAAAATAAAATAAAATAGAAATGTCCTTGCATCCAGTGCACTAAAAGAAATCCAAAGCAATGTGCACCGTAAATATAAAGACAAGACTCATAGAGGAGAGTGGTTGTGGGCAGAGTATTTAGTCAAACAAGTTGGTAAACTTGTTAACTCATTAACGTCTGCAGAGAATTCATGAATGGGAGGAGGAAGCAGATGGCTGGGACATGCTGATTTGCAACTACAGCTTGGACAGAGTGCTCCTGTTTTGCTCCTGGGAGACCTCCCCTTCTCCTCTTTGAGTCCCTGTACTCCAGATAAAGCTGACTCAACTCCAGGGACAGGACACGTGGCCCAGCCTTAGCCAGTCAGCACATTTTTATCCCCATGGCCACTGTGACTAGTTCAGAAATGGGCACCAGACCCAAGACAGTCCCCTCCTGAGTCCCAGGTCTTGTGCTGCAGCTCCCTGGAAGAATCTCTCTCTGCCCCTCACTGAACTTGAGCCTGAGAGGCTGTGAGGCTGGAGCTGCTGCTTTGACTGACTACTCAAGAGCCTGAGAAGGAAACCAGTGCACAGAGGATAGCAAAGTCAGCCAAGAAACAGAAATCGGTTTCTCCTCGACATTGTTTGAACCCCGAGTCAGGCCTCTTCTGAAACCGTCTTCAATTCCACAAACCAAAAATTCCCATTTGTGTTAACCCAATTTGAGATAGTTTTCTCGCACTGTATATTCAGAGTCCTACCTGAGAGAATCACTATGCTTAACACATAATAGGTGCTCAAAAAGTTTTTTGAAAGGATTTGTGATTCAAGCATTTATTATCTTTCATGTGCCGCACAGATATAAATACACACGCTTCCGCCTCTTGGTTTCTTTCTTCAAGTGACTTCAAAGAGCTTCATGTGTTTAATTTCAAAGTAGATAAATGGTAAATATGATTTTTGTTTAAAGATGAGCAGAAAGTGGGGGAAACCAGAAGGAAGAAGGAAGGAAACTAGAGAAGGTGAGGATAAGAAAATCAGTGGAAGACTTCCAAAGTGAGTAGTTACCTTCTCCAAAGGGAAGCAAAAGTAAAATCCCCTCAGAAGGGTTGGATGATTGATCCACCTTAAATGAAGAAATTCAGAAACAGTACAGAGAACAAGAATCTTCTAATGATTGCATCTGAAAAGCAGAGACTCTTTAAGGGCACTGCAAATTATGTAAACTGGTACAATGCTGTTAAAAACTCTTCTTCCAGCGTTTGGGAAAAGAAATTTTCTTTTGACCCATCTTTCAAATACCTATTACCAGATAACTACCGAAAAACTTAGTGGCTTAGTAAAACCGTTTATTTTGCATGTGGTTTTGTGGGTAAGGAATTTGGGAAGGGCTCTGCCAGAGAGTTTGTCTGCTTGGCTTTATGTGCGAGGTGGCGTCTGGAGCACACACTTCCTCTCATGTGGGTGCCTCAGTGTTCCTGGGCTTCTACGGCTCCCACCAGCTGACAAGGGTCTCTTCATGTAGGTTGGACTTCTCATGGCGTGGTAGCCTCAGAATAGTTGCACTTCCTAGAATCAGGAAGTATATGTCACCAGGCCAATTAAGAGCTACATCTGAAACAGGCACAATGTCGCTATCACTGTATTTTACTGGTCAAAGCAGTTGCAGAGCCTGCCAAGGTTCAAGGAATGTCAAGGTCACATTGCAGACGAGCAATGGGATCAGGAGATACTGTTATGGCCATTTTTAGAACATACAACCTGCCACAAACTAATCTTATTCTTAGAAATTTATCAAGTGGAAATAATTACAAGAAAGGTATAAGAACAGAGAAGTTCATCTCAACTCAAAAAAAAAAGAAAGAAACAGCCTGTATGTCTACTGATAGATAAATGGCTAAGATCACACACACCAGCTAACAGGAGTATGAAGCCATAATAATTAAGAGGATTATGAAACAACATGAATGAATGTTGCTACAAAAGGAGAAAAAGTAAAATTAAGAAGCACATGTCCTATGATGATAATTATGTAAAAGCTTCTAGGCACGGGCCGGCCCGTGGCTCACTCGGGAGAGTGCGGTGCTGATAACACCAAGGCCACGGGTTCGGATCCTATATAGGGATGGCCGGTTCGCTCACTGGCTGAGCGTGGTGCTGACAACACCAAGCCAAGGGTTGAGATCCCCTTACCAGTCATCTTTTTAAAAAAAAAAAAAAAAAAAAAAGCTTCTAGACAGTCTGGAGGGAAATAGGTAGAAATAAAGATAATTGCATTGAGGTGGTAAGATTACCATGCCTTACATTTCCCCTTTATTGTTACAGCTTCGCCAAAAAAAAAAAAAAAAAAAAAAAAAGCTTCTAGACAGTCTGGAGGGAAATAGGTAGAAATAAAGATAATTGCATTGAGGTGGTAAGATTACCATGCCTTACATTTCCCCTTTATTGTTACAGCTTCGCCAAAAAAAAAAAAAAAAAAAAAAAAAGCTTCTAGACAGTCTGGAGGGAAATAGGTAGAAATAAAGATAATTGCATTGAGGTGGTAAGATTACCATGCCTTACATTTCCCCTTTATTGTTACAGCTTCGCCAAAAAAAAAAAAAAAAAAAAAAAAAGCTTCTAGACAGTCTGGAGGGAAATAGGTAGAAATAAAGATAATTGCATTGAGGTGGTAAGATTACCATGCCTTACATTTCCCCTTTATTGTTACAGCTTCGCCAAAAAAAAAAAAAAAGAAAGAAAATTAGAAGAAAAGGAGAGAATTAAAGTTTTAATTGTTGGTGCTCAGTACTTGGCAGGTACATGTACTTAAAAAGTGCAGGGAAGGCAGAGGGACCACAGACCTCCCTATAATTCACTCATATTTGGACAGACTTCCAGGTCAGATATTCTTATTCATAATTAATCTCTTGTTTTGATCCCTCATCTTTGGAATGCTGATTATCATGGAAGCAATACTTACTATATTAGTCTTGCTATGTTCCTAAGACTGTTTGTGATATAAGATTGAAAAACACTTTAAAAAGCTGCTATGACACATAAACATAAGGTGATATTTTAACCCTTATCACAATGAATTCATCCTATCCAGGATTTCTAAAATTGTCAGTGGCAGTTTGGCTGGTGAATTTATCCTAGAATACTCTGACAAAAATGAGATTACTTCTGGTTCCCCTCTTTGCAGCCTTCGGTTTGCCTTGGGACACAATTATTCTGTAAGTAAAGAGGTTGTGAACTCTAGAATAGTCTATGCTAACCAAACTGCAAGCGAAATTCCTAGAGCCCTGAATTTAACCAGTCTTCCTGGGATTATGACATTCATAGCTGTGGGTGAACTCCAACTCTTCACCATTAAACCCAACCTTTGAAAAGGCACTGCTTTCTTTTTTCTTTTTTTTTTTTTTTAAAGGTGACCGGTAAGGGGATCTCAACCCTTGACTTGGTGTTGTCAGCACCACGCTCAGCCAGTGAGCTAACCAGCCATCCCTATATAGGATCCGAACCCAGGGCCTTGGTGTTATCAGCACCGCACTCTCCCGAGTGAGCCATGGGCCGGCCCTGAAAAGGCGCTGCTTTCTAACACTACCTTAAAACTCTCTAGTCATTACTGCATTTTTTTCAAGGGCTCTTCTGAAGAGTTATTAAGGGAGGTGAAAGTACACAAAGGTCGAAGTCTTAAGAAAGCCTGATTAATAATTGCAGAAACAAATTTTAAAAAAACAACCATATCTGATTAGTTGGCATGACCACTAATTGTGTTTATATAGTTTTTTTCAAGATATCCACATTTATTTATTCAAATAACAAAAACATAGACTGAATAATAGATGAATAACAAAATACTCTGTTGAAAGTAGGGCTTCAAATTTTCACAAAACCTGGAGATGTAGAACTTATTAAAATTAACATATTTGGGGACCGAGCCCACGGCACCCTCCGGGAGAGTGCGGTGCTGGGAGCGCAGCGACGCTCCCGCCGCAGGTTCGGATCCTATATAGGAATGGCCGGTGCGCTCACTGGCTGAGTGCAATGTGGGTGACACCACACCAAGGGTTGCAATCCCCTTACCGGTCACGAAAAAGACAAAAAAAAATTAACATATTTTGTTTTATAATCCCTGCAATTAATTGAAACAGCCCCCTAAAGTCTCCCCAAAGCACGCAAATATCAAAATAATTTCAACAGAAGAAGATGAATAAACTTTTCAAAGGCAAATTAATTTCTAAGCAAATCAACAAGTCCGCTTAGTAAAAATAAATCAAGAACAGAAATTAAATACTTAAGTTTAGCAACATAAATTGCATAAAAAATCAATAAAACAATATAAACACAAGGGCGCTTCAAAAAGTTCATGGAAAAATAATCTTTCCATGAATTTTTTTTTTTTTTGTCTTTTTGTCTTTTTTCGTGACCAGCAACGGATCGCAACCCTCAGTGTTGCGCCCGGACCGGACCGGGACCGGCAACGGGATCGCAACCCTCGGTGTTGCCCCCGCTCCTCGCTCAGCCAGTGAGCGGCCGGTCTGTATGTGGGATCCGAACCCTCGGCGGGAGCGCCGCTGCGCTTCCCAAGCAGCGCACTGTAGCAGTGCGCCACCGGGCCGGCCCTCCATGAATTTTTTGTTTGTTTGTTTAAATTTTTCTTTTTTTCAAAAAAAGACTAAAGTCTTAGAAAATATGTTTTCTGACCACAATAACAGAAGGAAATTTAGAAAATTCACAAATGTGTAGAAATTAAACAATACTCTCTGAAACATACAATGGGTAAAAAGAAAAATCACAGGGAAATTAGAGAGTACTTTGAGATGAAGATCAAAGCACAACATATAAAAATTTATAGGATGCAGGATTCATGCATAATGCTTAGAGGAAAACATATACTTGTAAACACCTATATTAAAAACAAAAACAATCTCAACTCAGTAATGTAAACTTCTACCTTAAGAAAATAGAAAAAGTTGAGCAAACTAAACCAAAAGCAAATATAAGTAGGAAATAACAAAGATTACAACAGAAATATATGAAACAGGGAATTAAAAAACAATGGAGAAGATTGACAAAACCAAAAGTTGATTCTTTAAAAAAATCAATGAAATTTGCAAACCCTTATCTAGACTGACCAAGAGAAAAGAAAAACAAAATTACTAAAATTAAAAATAAAGTAGGGGCATTATTATATTGTCACTATGGCTTTTTATAGTGGTAAGATTTAGTTTTTTTCTCTTTCTCATTTGCATTTTTGTTGTACCAGTGGGTTTTGTTCTTGTGTTTTCATGGCAGTGATTACCATTTTTCAGATTCCAGATGCAGGACTTCCTTGAGGATTTCGTGCAAGGCTGGTCTTACAGTGATGAATTCTCAGTTTTTATTTGTCTGGAAAATACATTATTTCCCCCTCATTTCTAAAGGATAGCCTTACTGGGTAGAATATTCTTGTCTGGCAGTTTTTTTGTTTTAGTATTTTGAATATATCATCCCATTTTTTCTGGCCTATAGAGTTTCTGTTGGGAAGTCTGCTGTTAGTCTGGTAAGGGCTCCCTTATAGATGACTTGATGCTTTTCTCTTGCTTCTTTTAAAATTCTCTCTTTGTCTTTGAGCTTTGTCAGTTTGACTATAATGTGTCTTGGAGAGAATCTTTTTGGGTTTAATCTGTTTGGGGAACTTTGAGACTCCTGG
Source organism: Galeopterus variegatus (assembly GCF_000696425.1). NCBI lineage: Eukaryota > Metazoa > Chordata > Mammalia > Dermoptera > Cynocephalidae > Galeopterus > Galeopterus variegatus. The sequence goes on along the minus strand of NW_007739265.1, from coordinate 22,069 downwards.
ATCTGAAGTTCCATGTCTCTCCCTCTACCTGAGAAGTTTTCCATTATTATTTCATCGAATAGGTTTTCCATGCCTTTTTCTTTCTCCTCCCTTTCAGGAACACCCATTACTTGAATGTTTGTGTGCTTAAGATTGTCTGCTAGCTCTCTTAGATTTTCTTAATTTTTAAAAATTCTTTTATCTTTTTTTGGTCCATCTTGGTTGTTTCAAAAAGACTATCTTCAAGATCAGAAATCCTTTCATCTGCTTGTTCTAGCCTGCTGCTTAAGCTATCAGTTGTGTTTTTTATTTCATTGAGTGTATCTTTCAGTTCCATGAGTTCTGCTACATTCTTTTTTAAGATATTAATCTCTTTGTAAATTTCCTCCTTCATATCTTGTATTTTTTTTTTCTCATTTCATTAGGTTCTCTAACTGAGTCTTCTCAACACCTCAGTGAGTTTCCTTAAGATCGTTGCTTGGAATTTCTTCTCAGTATTTTCAAGGGCTTCTTGCTCTATAATGTTTGGTATTTGTGAATTACTGCATTCTTTTGGTGGTGTTGAATTTTCTTGGGTTTTCATGTTTCTAGTATCTCTACACTGATGTCCGGTCATCTGGTACAGCAGTTGATTCTTCTATTACTCTGGAGCAGCTGTGGCTGTGGTGGTGGCTGTGGTGGGCTATCTGCATGGAAGTGGTGATTTTGGTGTGCTCTCTTGCCTGCTTCTGGGCAGGGGATACTGCCCTCAGCTCCTTGCCTAGGACCCTGGGCATGCTCTCTTGCCTGCTTCTGGGCTGAGGGGGCTGCAGCCCACAGCTCCCTGCCTAGGATCCCAGGCATGCTCTCTTGTCTGCTTCCAGGCTATATAGTTAATAAGTGAAGAAACCCTGAAAGAGAGAAAGGTTGAGATCATGTCCTGATAATTTCATTTAACTTACTTCAATTGACTTTTGGGAAGTTGTTTTAAAAAGGGAGGGGATGCTATACACTGGCTGACAAATGCAGTTACCAAGGTTCTTAGAATTAACATTTCAGCATTTTTTCACCTGAAATTGGTGTTTTATTTAATAAGTGCTTTCCTAGCAGTCACTATGTGGCATTATCCTGTACTTTACAGATATTAATTAATTTAACTTTCAGTAATCCATAACGTAGGTTCTATTATCACCATTCACATTTTAAAGATGAGGAGACTGAAGCATGAGGAGGTTCAGAACCAAGATCACCAGCTAGTAGGCAGCCCAGCCAGGTCTCATACCCAGGCAGTCAGGCTCCAGAGTTCTGTATTTAACTATTACACTATGCTGCCTGGTTAAGAGCATAAAATCTCTTTATAACAAATATAGGTACAAAGAGTCTATATAATAAAATATTTCCATATTTAGGTGTATGCTGTTTGATCAAGTTTCAGCAAAGATTCCTATACCCAAAATAATTCAAAAGCTTTCTCTTGCTATAGTTCATACAAGTCTACATTAGGAAAGATGCTATCATTTGAAGTACAGCGAGGCCAGTTAGAGAATTTCTTTCCTCTGCAGCTGCCAGATAGTAATAATAGGAATAAGTAAAATATACTAAGCCTTTGCATAGTGTGCTTGTTGATTTCACTGGTTACTTTCCCCTTCTTGGACCCCATGACACACTCCTGGTATGCATGCATGCCCCAGTGCAGTCCCTTGAATCCAGGCTGGACTTGTGGCTCTGTTAATTAACAGAATATAGCAGAAGTGATGCCCTTTTAGTTCCAGGCCTAACACTTGAAAGGACTGCTAACTTCTACTGTTTGCTCTTGGGAGACCCAAACTACCATGTTAGAAATCCAACTGCCTTGCTGTACAAACCACATGCAGAGGCCATGTGGAGAGTGATGTGCAGACCCAGCTGAGCCCAGTCCCCAGTCAATCTGCTGGTTGATTGCACATTTGACTACTGGCAAGACCAATAGAAAACTCACCCCACGGAGCCCAGCTAAAATAAATGGTTGTTTTAAATCACTAAATTTTGTGATAGTTTGTTTTGAAGCAAGAGATAATTGTAATACTGGGTGATCTTGCCTTTTATTAATATATTCATTCCAAAATATTTATTGAATCCCGACTGTGCGCAAGTTCTACGAACTAGATATAATGCTGAAAATTAACAATTAAATAAGTAAATAATACAAGTACTGTGAAAAAAATATACCCAGATAAAGAGTCACTGGTGGGAATGATTATTTCTTTTTTCTTTCTTTTTTTTTTTTTTTTGGTGGCTGGCCAGTATGAAGGATCCGAATCCTTGGCTTTGGTGTTATAACACCACGCTCTAACCAGCTGAGCTAACCAGCCAGCCCAGGAATAATGCTTTAGATTGAGAGGTCTAGGCAGGCCCCTCTAAGGAGGTTACTTTCTTTCTTTTTTTTTTTTCCTTTTTGTCTTTTTCCGTGTCCGGCAACGGATCGCAACCCTCAGTGTCGCCCCCGTACCGGACCAGGACCACCAACGGGATCGCAACCCTCGGTGTTGCCCCCGCTCCTCGCTCAGCCAGTGAGCGGGAACCGGTCTGTATGTGGGATCCGAACCCTCGGCGGGAGCGCTGCCACGCTTCGCAAGTGGCTCACTATAGCCGTGCGCCACCGGGCCGGCCCTAAGGAGGTTACTTTCTAATAGAGATCTGAATGATTAGAAGGAGCCAACTACACAAAGATCAGGGGGGAGAATGTTTCAGACAGAAGGGACAAGTTAAAAGAACCTGAACAGGAAGAAGCTTGGCATGTTTGAAAAGCAGAAGGCCAGGGGCTGGGCCATAGTGAATAAGAGGTGGGGTGGTAAGGAGGTAGGCAGGGACTAGATCATCTCTGAATCATGGTGGAGTTTGGATTTTATTCTATGTGTAATAGGAAACCATTGGGGGGCTTTACAAAGGGAAGTGATATGCTCTAATGTGAGCTTTTAAAAAGATAACTCTATGAGCAGTGTGGAATAAAAACTGTGAGAGAACCAAGGGTGGGATACAGGAAACTAGTTGGCAACTCTTGCAATAGTCTGGACAGTAGGTGAGAGTGCTCAGACTAGGGAAACGGCTCTCCAAATGTGGTCTCATCAGTTTGGTAATTCCTCAAAAAGTTAAGCATAGAGTTGCCATATGACCCTCAGTTCTACTCCTAGGTATATACCCATGAGAACTGAAAACATATATCTACACAAAAACCTGTACACTGATGTACACAGCAACATTATTGATAATAACCAAAAATTGAAACAACTCAAATGTCCATCAGTTATGAATGGATAAATAAAATGTGGCATATCCATACAATGAAATATTATTTGGCCATAAAAAGAAATGAAGTACTGATTCATGCCACAACATGGATAAACTTTGAAAATACGAGTATTACGTTAAGTGAAAGAAGCCAGACAGAAAAGACAGCATATTGTATAATTCAAGTTATATAATGTGTCAGAATTGACAAATCCATAGAAACAGGAAGTAGACAGGAGTTGCGAGGGACTGATGAGAGGAGAAATAGGTAATGACTGGTAATAGAGTGATGAAAATGTTCTAGAATTAGGTAATGATGGTTGTTGCACAATTTTGTGAATATCAAAAAAACCACTAAACTGTATATCTTAAAAGGGTAAAGTTTATGATATGTGAATTATATCTCAATTATAAACTAAGTTAAAAAGTATGGTCTGTGGACCTCAGGGGGTCCCTAAGACATACCAGTGGGTAAGCAAGGTCAAAACTATTTTTGTAATAACACTGAGACAGTATTTTCCTTTCTTATTCTCATTCTTTCATGAGTGTGTAGTAAAGTTTTCCACAGGCTATATGACATGTGATATTGCAGTAGATTATGAATGCAGAAGTAGATATGAAAGTCCAACTTTTTAAAATTAAGCCAGACATTAACTGGCAAAAAGGAAAACTATACCACTCTTCTAACTTTTTAAAAAATATGGCTACTTTTCAAAAATTATTTAATTTAGGGAACATTTGTTCTACATTATAGAATGAAGTGTTGCCTGATCTACAATTGCAATAAAGCCATAAGATCTTTTAAAATATATATATATATGTATACATAATTTATGTTAACATGTTATAGACATTATTTAAATGAATAAGTAAATATTTTAAATTTGTCTCCATTTTAATTTCTAATATTGACCATAAATATTAACATAACCCACTTAAAAGTCTTTGGAGTCCACAGTAGTTTCCAAGAGCATAAAGGGATCCTGAGACCAAAATGTTTGAGGATTGCTGAACCTAGGGTAATAGCAACAGAGTTGGTACAAAGTGGTTGGATTTAACGTCTTTTTGAATGCAGACCCCATTGCTGGGAGGCTAGATGTTTTAGTGGTTAAAAACATTCTTTTTTTTTTCAATTAATTAATATTTTGGGGGGTGGCTAGCCAGCAAAAGGATCTAACCCTGGACCTTGGTGTTATCAGCACCATGCTCTAACCAACTGTGCTAAACAACCAGCCGGTAGATTCATTCTTGAAAGAAAAGAATCAACAATGACTTCTGCTTTGGGGCCTAAGCAAATGGGAATAGTGGTGCCGTGAGACGAAATGGGGAGATCTGTGTGAGGAGCAGGTGTGGTAGAGAAAATCAAAAGACCTGTATGAGAAATCTAGATGTTTGGACATTGGAGGATTACCTCATTTAATCCTCCCACCAGTCCTATGAGGTGGACATCATTATCATTGGCACCATTGTACACATGAAGACACTGGGATTTCATGTTTGCCTAGAACACAGGAGATGGAGCCTTGATCTGAACCATGTCTGACTCTGAGGTCCACGCGCATTCCAATGCTCTAATTAAAGTCACCTAAACTTCCAAACAAGAGAAAATAATAAAAGGATTTAGGTAAAAGGGATACTTAAAATATGTTAATAACCAGTTAGGTACCCTGTGGAGGCTGCAGTTCCCAGGAGTAGCCACAGAAGTTTGCCTGTGGTATGGCATGCAGGCAAACCCACAGAGATCAAATGGGCACCCAGCACCTGCCCACTGGGGGCCAGCAGAGTTGCTGGTCAGAGCCCAGAGCAGTCAAGAAGGGCCCGGGGAAGAGAGGGAGAGAGGTTGGGTTTGGGAGTACTAGGGTGGTAGCTAGTTACCAACCTTTTCAGAAGAATATTCATCTTTTAACACCGAGTGCCATGATAGCACTGCAAACCAGTTGAAAATCAGCCATTGCTTTGGCAAGTAAGGTGTCAACATATTGCTCTTTCTATTCTGATTTAGAGAAGTTAATTTCAAAAGCAGAGAAGCTGGATTTCAATTTTTCTGTTACTTGTCCTGCAAACAATCAACTTGCTACATTTCTAGTAGCATAAAATCCACCAAATGGTCTATCAAACATGGCAATGGGATTTGTAAGATATATTCATTTTAATGGAATTTCAACACAACAAAACAATTCAAGTGTTACATGGAAATAAACTCAAAGTTCAGATTCCTGTAGAGTTCAATCTGAAAAAATTTTGTATTACTGCTAAATATTATCTAAACTATGTGACTATAACAGACTTTTAGTATTATTGACTCTATATTGGGTGATATTAAGATGTTCATTTTTCATAGGTGTGACACTGGCATTATGAATGTGCTTTGGAAAAAAGTCTTAATTACCTAGATATACATACTACAGTATTTTCTGGTGAAATGATCTGATATGATGTCCAACAGCTGCTTTTAATCTGTGCTTTTAATAGTGTGGAGGAGGGGGTGGGAACAGTGGAATTATAAATGAAATAGATTGGCCATGTGTTGACAAATGTTGAATCTGAGTAATAGATACATGGGGCTCATTATTCTGGTCTTTCTGTTTTGTATATGTTTGGAAATTTCCATAAGAAAAAGTTTAAGAAAAGAGTTCAATATTTATTCAATGTTTAGAGCCGATGGCTGCTGTTCAAAAACAAACATACAGAATACAAAATTGTAAATTGTTTTTTATATTTCACTTGCTGCAGGGTTGTTTTTTTTCTTAAAAGGATTTTTTGAAATTGTACATGTCAAGATGAATATAAAAAGTAGTGTGTATTTAACCATAACCTCCTTTATAGTAACTTCTGGGTGTCTCCTGTACACGTCCAATCATAGCAATGAGAGTAAATAATTCCCCCTAATTTGGCCTCAGCACTCAACTGCTGTCACATTAATTGCTACCTTTGTGCAGCTCTTGCCTGCCTGTAGCCAGTGGTAGCATTTTAAAGTATGAGACAGACGTTTTAGTGTCTAAATTCAGATGTTAACTTAGCAAGAATTCCATTTGCTGTAACACTTTTTTAAGTTAAAAATTTTAAATTCTGTTGTTAACTTAGTTTTTTATTTTTTTATTTTTATTTTTTTTATTTTTTGTCTTTTACCGTGTCCGGCAACGGTTTGCAACCCTCAGTGTCGCCCCCGTACCGGACCGGTCCGGGACCGGCAACGGGATCGCAACTCTCGGTGTTGCCCCCGCACCTCGCTCAGCCAGTGAGCAGGAACCGGTCTGTATGTGGGATCCGAACCCTCGACGGGAGCGCTGCTGCGCTTTCCAAGCGGTGCACTAGCACAGTGCGCCACCAGGCCGGCCCTTAGTTTTTTATTATAATCCAGGTATAGGTTGCTTTAAACAGGTCTCCAGGACTCACTTTTCACCCAACAACGTTGAAAAGGTAGCTCCGCAATGTTAAAAAATTTCTAGTTATAGGGCCGGCCCCGTGGCTCACTCAGGAGAGTGTGGCGCTGAGAGCGCCGAGGCCACGGGTTCGATCCTATGTAGGGATGGTCGATGCACTCACTGGCTGAGCGTGGTGAAGACCACACCATGCCGAGGGTTGCGATCCCCTTACTGGTCAAAAGAAAGGTTTTTTTTTTTTCTAGTTATAAATTATATATTTTCCCTAAGTGTGATTGTTAGCCAATTATGTTATGACCTATGTCAGTCTAAAATGGCAGCAGGTGGACAGGAAGACCACCCAAAGGGCTGCAGGAAGTTTTCCAGAACCACAAAGCTCCCCCACCCTCACCGCCACATCACCTTCCCGCACATGCGCGCAATTTTCCCCACCTATAGCAAAGTCCCAGCTCAGCTTACACTCTTGCTTGGTCCTCTCGTCCAATGACAGTGAGACAGCTCAACCTACTAGGATATATAAGGCACTGCCTAGTTCTGCATGCGGCTGCTCGCGCTTTGAGAGGGCAGCCCACCCGCTCACCTGAAGCCCTCCAGTATACATTCTGGCTGAGAATCTGTTTCTCAGTGTAATTCTTTGCGACTCCAGGCCATCCCTTTCAATGATATTCTCAACTTTTTTCACTGGTAATTATGATTAAAAAATAGATTCAGTTTGTAGATAATGTTAATGGATTTATAGAAAGGAAATTTTTTTTTTTTTTGTCTTTTTCCGTGTCCGGCAACAGATCGCAACCCTCAGTGTTGCCCCCGTACCGGACCGGGGACCGGCACTGGGATCGCAACCCTCGGTGTCGCTCCCGCGCCTCGCTCAGCCAGTGAGCGGGAACCGGTCTGTATGTGGGATCCGAACCCTCGGGCGGGAGCGCCGCCGCGCTTCCCAAGCGGCGCACTATCCAGTGTGCCACCGGGCCGGCCCTATAGAAAGGAAATTTATAAAAAGGTTTAAGTCGGTATTCCAAGCTTGGATTTTATGTGCTTCATAATTAAAAATTTTTAAAACATATATGTCTGAGTTTACTATTATTTTCTCCTCTCATTTTTAAAGGCTAAAATACTATTGTTTTTGTGATTTTTTTCCTTAGTAATCTATTTTATATGATATATAATAAGAATTTAACCACAAAGAGACATGTTTAATGATATTTATTAAAACTAAGGAGGTCAGGCAAAGATGTGTGAAATGTATTTTGATCATCTTGATCAAGTATTTACAATGCAAGAAAAAAATTAAAATGTATGATTTGAAGTATAACCTACCTTTGAGAATAAGATTTCAAATATGGTTGCCCCAGGGTTCAAATCCCCATACCGCCAGCTGCCTATATACATATATATATGTATACATATATGTGTATGTGTGTGTATGTGTATTTATTGTTGCCCCAATTTCAACACATAGCATACCAATTTAAATTGAGATTATACTTTTGCGTAGGGTCTTTTATTTACAAATCAATCTCCTTGAAGAGATTGATGTTTTATAAGCCTGTATAGTCAACAACTTTGTGAAGTGATAGAGTTTGCTTATAATTTAAGGGCAGAGAAGCTAAATACAGGGAGATGAAGTCATTTGTTCCATCTCAAACCTTGAAGCAATGGGAGTATAAATCTAAAATGGGTGATTCATGCTCCTAGACAATGCTCTCTCTTACTCTTAGTTAATAAAATGCATATCCAAAATTAAGCCTCTTATGTTGCCTTGGATTCTGTTACTTTAAATAGGCACCCACCAGATTAAAATTTTTACTTGTTTGAAGATTGTAGGAGTCTGATATTAATTTTTTTTTCCTTCCAAAAATAATCACAATGGGCAAGCTGGAAGTCAGAAACAATTGTTCGGGATAGTACAATTAAATTGGCTTTTTTCCCAGCATCTTTCTTGCCACTTTTAATTACTGTTTGAGTCTGAAGTTAAAGGAAATAGTCATAGGAGAAGAATTCTAAAGAGAAAGGAAGAAAGAGAGAAAAATAGAGAGGGCGGAGAATGAGTCCATAGTTTTCCCAAAACGAAATAGATCCTTTCCAAAATGTTTTCCGAAAACTATTATGTAAGCTAAAATTGCTCCCTAGAAATGATGCCTGTACAGGGGGCTATAAACTTGGAGGATGATGGTTGCTTAGAAGCTGCCTAAGACAAATAAGCATCCTGAAATTTCTCTCTAAGATTTCAAGCCTAATTCAATGATGGGATTATGGTTAAATTGCTAAGCTTAAAATAATTGCTTCATGAATAGTCATATTGATTATGACTGAAAAGCACAGAGGATCTGTGTTCTATTTTTAGTTTAGAGCATGCTCTTTGTTGTGGAAGCTGAGGGATGCATTTAGTCAATTTTCTGAAAATATAAACTGTGATGGGTGGATGTGAGGAAAGAGGAAACAGTTCCTGACCTCCAGAAGCTGTCAGCTGTGCAAGTTGGGAAGAAAAGATTAATGCTATGGTCTGAATGTTTGTGTCCCCACCCCCATCCATATGTTGAAATACTAACCCCCCCAGGTGATAATATGTAGAAGATGAGACCTTTAGGAGGTGATTAGGTCATGAGGGTGGACTCTTTATGTAGACAATCAGTGCCCTTACAACAGACACTCCAGAAAAAATAAAAGAGAGAGAGACAGATGGGAGAAGCTATGGTCTAATGAACCAGAAAATAGGTTCCTGCCAGACACCTAATCTGCCAATACCTACATCTTGGACTTCCCAGCCTCCAGGCTGTGAGAAATAAATTTCTGTTTTTTCATAAGCCACCCAGTTTATGGTATTTTGTTATAGCAGCTTGAACAGACTAAGACAGTTGATACTCCTGAAATAATTAATAACGTAATACTAAACTGTGTGGAACTAATTACAATTGCCTCTGAATTTAGAGTGAGAGAATAGATGAGTGAGATTTCTGTGATTTAAAAGAGGTGTTACAAATTGTATATGAAGTCTGGAACAGAGAACTCAGGTTGAAATTCTGGCATGTGGGCAGGATCTAAAGATACTGGATTCAAAATATACCCAGATCAGACTGATATAGTAGTTTTATTTAGTCAGCTATCCAATGGAGTGTTTTCAGCCATAAGGTATTTAGATGAAATGAAGAAAGATTACAGATTTATAACATGAAATCAAATTTATTACTGAATAGACAAATTAATTTTTAAAATTTTTTTGATAGCTGGCCGGTACAGGAATCGAATCTTGAACCTTGGTGTTATCAACACTACGCTCTAACCAACTGAGCTAACTGGCCAGCCCCAAGTTAAATGTTTTTTTTTTTTCCTTTTTGTCTTTTTTCGTGTCCGGCAACGGATCGCAACCCCAAGTGTCGCGCCCGGACCGGACCGGGACCGGCAACGGTATCGCAACCCTCGGTGCTGCGCCCGCACCTCGCTCAGTCAGTGAGTGGGAACTGGTCTGTATGTGGGATCCGAACCCTCGGCGGGAGCGCCGCCGCACTCCCAAGCAGCGCACTGTAGCAGTGTGCCACCAGGCTGGCCCAAGTTAAATGTTTTTAATGATTTAAAATTATACATATACAAACATAATATTTTCTTCATTTCAATATTCATAGTTATTTGTATTCTTAAGTCTATTTTGTATCTACATACGTGCTGCACTGTATGTCTACAGGACTTCTATTCATTGACATATCCCTAGAGCATTGTCTGGCATATAGTAGGTATTCAATAAAGATTGTTGAATAATAAATGAATTTTCACGCATGTGTATGCATGCATATATGAATGTATGTATAGTCACTCAAATTATCCTCAAGAATAAGTCATTATAATAATTATAATTTTTGATTTATTTTATATAAGAATAACCATGATTCACAATGTTGGTCATCTTTTCTCACAAAAACACACATAGACTTAAAAAGAAAGGTTTTGAATTACGAAAAGCAATAGATGCCTGCTGTACATTTTTTTTTTAAAGATGACCGGTAAGGGGATCCTAACCCTTGGCTTGGTGTTGTCAGCACCACGCTCTCCCAAGCGAGCCAACTGGTCATCCCTATACAGGGACCTGAACCCGTGGCCTTGGTGCCATCAGCACCACAAGTGAGCCACAAGCTAGCCTTGGTGCCATCAGCACCCAAGTGAGCCACAAGCTAGCCCTGTACATATTTAACAATACAAAAAAAAAAAAAGTGGAAGGCTTTCAGATGTTTTTATGCACAAGTATGGGGGTAATGCAAAAAGTTTGTGGAAAGATTCATATTATCTTTCAGTTCTATTTTTCCAAGAACTTTTTGAAGTACCCTTGTATATGTTCATAGTTTATTTTCAACACAAAAATTAGGATCATATTATATATTTTTCTATTTTGCTTCTTTCCATTCAACCATATAATAGATCATCTTTTTTCCATCAATGCAATCTCATTCTTAGCATTGTACCATATAGATATACCAGAATTTATTTAACTATCTCCTATTGGTAGAAATAAGAATGCCTCTACTTTTTTAATATTATGAATAATGTTTAAGGAAACATCAGTGTACACATATCCTTCATGAGTATTTCTGTGGGGAGATTCTGAGAAGCAGAATTGATGAATCAGAGACTATGAGTATTCTAAATTTTGATAGAAAATCTGCATTTTAATCACTATTCTTATATTCTTGATTTTGGTTTGGAAGGAATCCAGCCAACACAGGAAAATTCCTTCTACAGAATACTGCTAAGATTTCTTCCTCATTTTATGGGCCCTGATTCCCAGAGGAGCCTAACTTAGTTGCCTGAAGCTCTAATAGCATATTATTGTCACATCCTTAAGTAGAGATAGCTCTGAGAATTTGTTCAGAATCTGGAATTATATATTTCTTTTCTTTTAGATTTAAATATATATATATATATATATATATTTAATCTGTAAGAGACTTTAGAGATCAATCCCCTTATTTTGGGAGTATATTTTTAGTTGCAAGTTAAAGAAAATAACTCAAACTGGCTGAAACAATAAAATGAATGTATTGGCTACCATTAACTGACAGATTCCACGTATTGGGTAGGCTTCCTGTACGATTTGATTCAGAGTTCATAATATAATCTGCTTTTCAGTGATTCTCTTGGCTCTGCCGCATTTTGTATGTTGGCTTCATCCTTGGCCTGGGTCTCCTTATAAGCTACCAGTAATTCTCAGGACTTATTCACATCCAAGGTAAGAAGAGGATGTTCCTTTCTCCAATTATCAAACAAAATTCCTGAACCTCACACTAATTAGACCAGTTTAGGATAGTTGTCCATCCCTGAATTAGTAACTCTTACAAGGGACATAGGGTTCACAAAGCTTCACCCTAGAGCTAAGCATAAACCCAATCCCACCTGGACAACATGAACACTACACAGTGAAGGAGAAGGGAATGGATTCTGACAAAACCACCACCACTGAGGGAAGAACTTCCTTTCCTCTTGCCTCATGTTTCCATTTGGAGGGACGTCTCCTATAGTAACACTCTTGGCCCCTGCTTCACCCCTTGCTTATTCCTCTCCTGACTGGTGAGTAGCAAAGTCTTCATGGTCTTCATTTCTTCACTGGGTGGAGCTAATCTGATTAAAGGTTGCAAGCATCAGAGATTCAGCTATTTTTTTTTTCCACCTGGGCCTCATATGGGACAGCAATACTGGAGTAAATGTAGATGCTCTGCAGACTCAAATATCCCCTTCTGTGCACAGTGCCAGGGTCTGGCCTGGGGGAAGAGGAGGTAGGAGGGATGGGAGTAATGCAGCAAATGTTTTGGCCACAGATTTAGAGCTCTCTTCCCTCATCAGCTTTATCAGTAGTAGAGTCCAAATTTAATAGTAGAGTTTGTTCTCCATCTGCTGGTGTTCTGTGCCTTATTTCTCAATTGGTTCCAATCTTAGGAGAGAAAGATAAAGTTGTTCATTGACTTTTTAAAACCCAACACTACACTGTGTTGGGTTCTGGCTTTTTAGGGCTTTTTCTTCCCAGAGATGGAACTACTTCATGTTTATTTTCAGGCCTATACCTGCCCCTTTTTCTATTTCAAACATAGACTTCATACCAAGTTCAGTCCCTGCATTTTCTATTTAAAATTTCTCATTGTGCCTAGGTTGTTAAAATTGAGCTCCTATCTCATATGGAAATTTCACTCTGCATGAGCCCCGGGTCCTACGTATCTTGGGTCCAGCTTTGGTAACTGTATTAGTCCACTTCTGTAGCTTATAACAAAATACACAGAACTGAATAATTTGTAAGGAAATGAAATTTATTGCTTACACTCTCAGAGGCTGGGAAGTCCAAAGTCCAGGGAACACATCTGGTGAAGGCCTTCTTTGGTTGTGGCTTTATAGCAATGCAGAGGTCTCACAGCAGAGAGAGAGAGACTCTCACATGCTCTCCTTTTAAAGCCCTCAGAACCACGCCCCTGACCACCATTATTAATCCATTCATTATGGCATGGTCATACAAGCAAATCATCTCTTCAAAGCCCCACTTTTCAATTGCCTTAATAGGATTTCCCACCCTCCCAACAGTCACAGTGGGGTCCAAGTTTCTAACACATAAAACTTGGGGGACACAATTCAAGCTTCAGTGAGTTTGGGGGCACATTCAATTCACAGCAGTAACCCACCCAGGTCTCCATTTCCTTTCTTAGACTAGGCCCTTGCCGGTTCCCCTCTGTGTTAGTTTCCTAGGGCTACAGAAACAAATTACCACAAATTTGGTAACCTAAAGAACAGAAATTTATTTTCTCACAGTTTTAGAGGCCAGAAAGCTAATATCAAGGTTTTTGCAGAGTTGGTTCCTTCTGGAGGAGCTGAAGGAAAGTCCATTTCATGATTCTCTCCCAGCTTCTGGTGTCTGCAGGCAACTCTTGGCACTCCTTGGCTTGTGGCAACGTCATGCCAATCTCTGCTTCTGTATTCACATGATCTTCCCCTTTGTGTATCTCTATATCTCAAATTTCCTTTTCCTTTCTCTTAGTAGGGCATCAGTCATTGGATTTAGGGCCCACTCTAAATCCAAAGGATCTCATCTTGAGATTCTTAACTTAATTACTTCTGCAAAGACCCTGTTTCCAAATAAGGTCACACTCACAGGTACCAGGGATTAGGACTCGGTCATATCTTTTGGGGGAACACAGTTTATCCCAGTCTACCCTTTTGATTTCTTATTCCAACTGGAGACCCTGTGACTCCTTGATAAACTTCCTCAGGCTGATTGCTTGCCCAGACTTCTGAATGCCACATGTACTGGATCCTCCTTTCTGTCACCTGTTGCAACAACTGAATCTTATGGGCCCTTCTGCACAGACACCACCTAGAGATCATGGCTCACCTTGGATGCCAAGTTTGACTGCCACGCTCAGCCTCAGCTTTCAGCACCAGCACAGGTTCAGCACCCCCTACCCCCTACCCTACCCCACCCCAGTATTTATCATACCTCATTCAGTGGGTCTGGGACGAGGTTCTGGCATATCCCTTGGCCCTGTCTGATTATACTTGGTTATGCCCTGCTGTTTTCTGAGGTGCTACCCAAGACGCACTGTACCTCTTGGAGTATTGATTAAGAATTTCAAATATTTATAATATCCAAGCACTGATCTTGAGATCCTGTAACTTCTACTAAAAGTCGAATAATGTGATATTATATGTTACAATATTTAGCTCAGTACCTGGCACACAGAAAGAATACCTGACATGTATTGAATGCTTTCTGTGTACCAGGCACTGTGCTGAGCACTCTTAGATGTATTACCTGTTTTGAACTTCACCATAGCCCTATTTTGATCCCCATTTTACAAATAAGAAAATTAGAGTAACATTAAGCAAATTGTCTTATAGGTACTAAAAGAAGAAGTGAGATTTGAACACAGGCAGTATGGCTGTCCCCTTCACCAGCACATCAAACTGCTTGAAAACATGCTAGCTGAGAAAATAAAAATTGAAAAAGATTTTTACAAAAATTTGAATCAGTACTTGTCAGTCAACTAAAATGAGTACAAGTTTTGAAATGTAGGATACAATTGAAAATGAACATAAATCATTTGTAAATAGTTTGAGGTATAATTTATATGTATTAAAATGTATTCATTTATAGAGTGCAATTCAATGGGTTTTGACAAATGCTTCTGTGAAGTCATCACCATAATCAAGATACAAAATTTTCCCATCACTCCAGAAAGTTCCCTTGTGCCCTTTTGTAGTCAATTCCCTACCTCTGGCCCCAGGCAACCATGGTCTGCTTCCTGCCCATTCTAGAATTTTATATAATGGCACATCATAGACTCCTTTGTGTCTGGCATCTTTTGTTCAGCACATTTTAGACAGTCATCCACCTTGCTGCATGTATCACTGGTTCATTCCTCTTTACTGCTTTGTGGTATTCCACGGTATGAGTATACCAATTTATGTCTCCATTTGTCTGGTGATGGACATTTGGATTATATATCAGTCAGGAGAGAGAAAGCAGTAATTTGAGCAGGAAAATTTAGTTTAATTGTTAGCTAGCAAAAGGAGAAAGAGGACTCCAAGGAATCTAGAAGCAGCATGTAGGGTGAGGGAGAGTGGATCCTGAAGGAACAAGGACCTAGGAGAGGATGCCTTGTTCCTCACAAGGCTTTGATTCAGACTTTTTATCTTTTTTTTTTTTTTTTTTTTTTAAAGATGACCGGAAAGGGGATCTTAACCCTCGGCTTGGTGTTGTCAGCACCACGCTCAGCCAGTGAGTGAACCGGCCATCCCTATATGGGATCCGAACCCGTGGCCTTGGTGTTATCAGCACCGCACTCTACCGAGTGAGCCACAGGCCGGCCCGATTCAGACTTTTTAGAGAAGAGTATGACTACCATAGGAACACGGAGCCTACTTGTCAGTGGTGAAAAAAATTGCTAAAGGACAAGTTTGCTGTCCCACAGGTGACCTGTGGTTTCCAGATGATATGAGTGACTTGGAGCTTCTCTGTAGTAGCAACCCGACTGTAGTGGATTGAATTATGTCCCCCCAAAACTCATTGAAGTTTGAATTGTGTCCCCCAAGTTTCATATATTAGAAACTTAGACCCCACTGTGACTGTTAAAAGGGGGGTAAATCCTATTATGATAATTGAAAGGTGGGGCCTTGGAGAAGTGATTGGATTGTAGGACCATGCAGTAGTGGATGGATTAAAAATGGTGGTCAGGAGTGTGGTTTCGAGGGCTTTAAAAGAAGAGGAGAGTCTGTCTTTCTCTCTATTTTGCTCTCTCTGCTCTCTCTGCTTCCACCGTCTTACCATGCTGGGTCACTGTTGCCACCACCAGATGGACTTTGGACTTCCCAGCCTCAGAAACTGTAAGCAAAAAATTTTTTCTTTCTTTATACATCCCCCAGTTTCAAGTATTTTGTTATAAGCAACAGAAATGGACAAATACACTAAGGGTGGAAAGGGCAAGATCTGAGACTGTGGCTGGAACTTGTCAGTAAAATCTGTGGAGATGAGTGCTACCAGGCAGGGGCACCTGCATTGTATGAAAATATAGGAGAAGAACCAGAAGGGAAGTGCCTTCCTGCTGACATGATCTTGTAGTGTCCCTCTGGGGCCCTCAATTTAACACAGCCTAATACTGCACCAGCTGGTAGGGAAGATATGTTTATAGGTTCCGACTCTGGTATCAAAAAGCAGGGCAAAGAAGTGTGGATCCAAACCTGAAAGATAATAAATTAATAACTAGCATGGTTTCTTTTTAGTTTGGGACTATTATGAATAAAGCTGCTATGAACATTTATGGGAACAAGTCTTTTTGTGGTCATGTTTCCATTTCTCTAAGGAAATATATAGGATTAGAATTTGCTGGGATATATTTAATTTATATAAAATTAAATATAAATTTTACAACAAATTGCCAAATCATTTTCCAAGTTATATCATTTTGCATTCCCACCAACAATATATACATCTTCTTCAATACTTGATATTGTCAGTCTTTTTAATTTTAACCATTCTGGTATATATGAAGTGGTATTTTTCTGTGGTTTTATCTTCCTTGATGTGATTTAGTCACCCCTGATCCTTTCCATCTCTACCTATTGAAATAGTGATGTTGGGCATCTTTTCCTGTGCTTTTTGGCCATTTGTATATTTACTTTTGTGGAGTGTTTGTTCAAATATTTTGTCCATCTAAAAAATTGGGTTGTCTTATCACTGAATTGTAAGAGTTCTTCAAATATTCTGGATAAAAGTCTTTTGACAGATATATCTTGCAAACATTTTAACATTAAGATTTTTTTTTTTTGTCTTTTCCGTGACCGGTAAGGGGACTGCAACCCTTGGTGTGGTGTTGCCCGCACTGCGCTCAGCCAGTGAGCACACCAGCCATCCCTATATAGGATCCGAACCCGCGGTGGGAGTGTCACTACGCTCCCAGCACTGCACTCTCCCTAGTGCGCCATGGGGTCGGCCCTTTACATTAAGATTTTTTTTTTTTTTTTGTCTTTTGTCTTTTTTCCGTGTCCGGCAACGGATCGCAACCCTCAGTGTTGCCCCCGTACCGGACCGGGGACCGGCAACGGGATCGCAAGCCTCGGTGTTGCTCCCCCGCCTCGCTCAGCCAGTGAGCGGGAGCCGGTCTGTATGTGGGATCCGAACCCTCGGACGGGAGCGCCGCCGCGCTTCCCAAGCGGCGCACTATCCAGTGCGCCACCGGGCCAGCCCTACATTAAGATTTTTGAACACAAAATATAATTTACCACTAGGAGAAAAAATAAGTTTATGGTATTTTTAATATAGTTTTGATATTATTTCAATAAGTAGATAAGGTATAATTAGTTTTTATAGGTTTATGTATTTAGATAGAGCCCTTGAGAACTTTCACAGAATTACAGCTTCTTTTGAAGTCTTTTGAACTTGGGATTGGATAGATGCTTAGAGTGGTCTTTATGCACCTTAGTCAGGGGTTGCCCAAAGGTTTTGCCAGATTCTTCCTATCAATATCTTTTAGCGCAAATCACACATATACATTATTTTGGCCACAAGGGTTGAAATCCCAATTTGAATTAGCCCAGAAAATCAAATACGTGGTAACAATACAAGGTGCTTTCTCCATCTCTCTTCTCTGCTCTAAGTGTCAGCCTCATTCCCCTCTCTCCCTCTCTCATTCTTTTTCTGGTGGCTGGCCAGCATGGGGATGCGAACCCTCAGCCTTGGTGTTATAACACTATACTCTAACCAACTGAGCTTACCAGCCAGCCCCTGATTCTCTCTCACTGCAGACTATCTTTCTTCACATGACAGAAACATGACCACTGATATCTCCTGAGCTTTTCAGTTTACCACCTTGGCCATCTGCAGATAGATCACCTCAACTCTCTGGGCCCTGACTCCAAAAACCACAGGGAACTAGGTCATTAGCCCAGCTTGGGCCACGAGCTTTACTCTAGACCAATTGATTGTGTTGGGAGTGGGAGATGTGTGTGTGAAGTTATACTATATCATTGTAGCTCCTGAGAGGACAATTTGAAGGGAATGAGAGAAAGGGGGTCCTTAGAAGAAGGGAGGCAAACAATTGCATAAGAATCTACTACAGTATTATTGAAAAAACTAATGCAAGAAAATAAATGATGAATAGGAACTAATGTTGGACATTTTACATGAGGTAAAGGGAGAAAAGAAAGTCTGGCAATTTCATTGAGAAGGCAAAGAAACATTCATATGAAACTTTGGTTAAGACAAACAGATATCATAAAAATGTTGACAAATGTTATGAAATGTCATGCCTCATTTGCTCCAGTAAAAAACAATAAGGTGAAATTAAAATGGCAAAATGTTAATATTTAAACTAGATTATGGGTATACGTGTATATAAATGTTCATTATTCTATTCTTTCTGTACATTTGAAAATTTTTCATTATAAAAAGAAAAAATATAGTAATCAAATTCCAAAGAAGATCTCAGAAAAGTTGTAAACAATATACAGGACAAAGATTAAGTCAAGTGAAGAGATTATATAGACTTACAGACATTAGAACTAAAAGGGCCTTTTTAAGATATCCTACAGTCAAATATTTTAGGCTTTGCTCCTGGTTCTTCCACTAAAAATGTGTGTTTGGGTAAATCACCAAAATTCTGAGAGACTTAGATATTTTTATTTGTAAAATAAGTGGTCTGGCTTAGCTGATCTCAAACATTCTGTGGTAAACTCACTGAAAGCTAGCTATGAGGCGAAGAGCATGTGGGAAATCTTTGTACCTTCCTTTCAATTTTACTGTGAACCGAAAACTACTGTCTAAAAATATAAAGTCTTTACTTAAAAGAAAAAAAAAAGCTAATTAAGACAATCCTTCAGGTATTAGCAAGGCATTTCAAGAAAGTGGGTCCAACTCCCCTTGCCTGTTGTTCAAGGATCTTTTTAATGCTCTAGTTCCAACTACTACTGTCCTCTATACACTTTTTATACCCCATTAATTTCATCTGTGCTTGGAATGTCTTCCTTTCCATCTCTACCTGGTGAAATCCTATTTCTCTTGCAAGGCCCATCCCAAATATTACTACTCTCATATTATCTTAAAGGCTTTTTTTTTTTTTTTTTGTCCTTTTTGTGACGGGTAAGGGGATGGCAACCCTTGGCTTGGTGTCGCCCGCACCTCGCTCAGCCAGTGAGCGCCGGCCATCCCTATATAGGATCTGAACCCACGGCAGGAGCTCTGCTGCACTCCCAAGCACTGCACTCTCCCGAGTGCGCCATGGGGCCGGCCCTTAAAGGCTTTCTTAACAAGATTTGATCCCTCTGCTCACGGAATCTCATATCAATTTCTGAATTTGTCACGTGGAATATACCACATTTTACTTTTTATTCTCTTTTTGGTATTTTAATTATTCTTTAAAAACATGTTTCTTCCTTCTAGACTGTAAACTTCTGAAAAAGAAGGATCATGCCTTATTTAGTTTCATATTCCCAAAGCATTAGCACAATGAGTTACGTATAGGAGATTCGTGATAATATGGGAGTTATTATATAAGGTAGAAAAAGACTTATGCAAGATCGTGAGTCAGCTGTTTTGCTACCAAACTTTTATTGGCATAAACTAACCCCTTTCTGAAATTATGATGAGGGAATAGGATTATTGATTTCCCAAATAACCTTTCAGTATAAGATTTTCCCAGAAATCTAAAACCCTGCCAAAAGAAAATGTCAGTCAAGATTTCATTTTGTTAAGATTGTGACAGTTTGGCAGGTTTTTGCTATGTAGAGGATAAAGTTGAAATTATTGACTCCTCTACAGGTTCTCTGCTCAGGCAGCACATGCACAAGGAACGACAGCAGAATGGAAGGCAATGCCCTAAGTATCTAAGAAATGATCTCTCTCTCCAAAGCCCTCTCAAATGGAGAGAATGGCATGCATGCCTGGAGTAGGAAGCAAAGGAATGAGGGATTCACTGAGCACTGCTAACCTGGTGGCACATGTTGACCCCCTACTAGTAAAATGTGGTCCAATGAATGTTTGGGGCGCTCTAACTAGTTACACTAGCAATCCCTTCTCTCTTGGTTGTGTGCATGTTTGGATGGTATGGTGGTGGTGAAGAATGGTTTTGACAAGGACTGTCTTAGCATGGGAAGAAGATATGATCTCTCCCCTCCTCAACACAATTTAAATATTTTATAAGATTTATTTTAAGTCATTTTTGTTCACTTAGGTAATCTACTTTTGTCTTTATTTTAGAGAACACACATGCAATGGTACATAGCTAATTCTTGATTATCCTTTCAGCTTTGTTTCATTGCAGCTTAATGCAGAATATACCTGCACAGTGTCACGTTCTCAAATGATAATTAGAAAAGTACTCAGATATTTTCAAATTAGTGTTTAATCTTGTAATGTGTGACTATTCCCTTGAAAGCTTAGGAAAGATTTTAGTAATTTTGTCTGTTTTGATGAGATTTGTATATTATAACTGAATGCATTCTGTTTGTTGGTGCTTCATTCAATTTTTTCATCTTAAAAACATTAATACAGGGCTTACAAGCTCATAAATCAGTTACTGTTCAAATGAACAAAAAGTGACATGTCTCCCGACTAGTGCAAACAGTAAATTCGTTTTCTATTGTTTTATTTGATTAGCCTGGAATCTAACAAACATTCTGCAAGAAGTTACCACCAAAGATATTTAGGAGGAACACATCCACACCCAGCCACTCCCTCCCTTCCTTACTAGTAAAATTGCTTTCTGCATTTATAAGGAAAAGTATGTGAGGAAAAGCAATAATTGTATAGCAGTAAATAAACATATGTTCATAAATATGTTACAGATATTAAAGTTTGTGTACTTTCCTAGTATAATCAACAATCTGTTACTACTTAGATAACCACCCCTCATTCATTCACTCAAATATAAATTGAGGGACTAGGTGGGCTCAGGGTTCTGCTACATACTGGAAATATGATGAACCAGAGGGTGTGACTCCTGCCCTGTGCTTACAACTCAGCTAAGAAGACACAGAAAAGTCACTACAAGTGTTTTGAAGGAAAAGGGCAGGGTGCAATTGGAGCTAAAGGTCAATTACCCAGGCCGTGGCTCACCCTGATTTCTAGATTCTTCTTACATTTAAAAATTGAAGAAAGAAAAAGTGATGATACAAGCTACATTAAATAACGTATGCAATGCACACATATCTTCCAGAAAGAACAGTATTCAGTTAAATAATTGAGGTTCTCTCAGTCCACCTGCCTGGAAGTTTCGCTTGTGTGTCTACCAGTGGTATGCACAATGCCTCCCCGCCCGCCAATATTCAAATCCAAAAGAAGAGAGCAGGGAGGGAGTCGTGTGGAGGGAATGGCCGTGTGGAGATGGAATGGATTCAGTTCTTCATCTTTCAAAGGAGTAAGAACTGGATGGTGAGCTCCTTCTAAAGGGCGGAAAGTCAGAGGAGAGAGCGGGTAAGAACGCCATGCCCTCGTGGGGAGCGGAGTTCACGGTCTAATTCCCGTTGCCTTATCAGCCTCCGATTGTACCTGCGGGGAAAGCTGATAATGTCAGACTACAGAACTGGAGCGCCTTGGCAACTGTACACTGACCTGGAAAACGGCAGGGTTACGATGGGACGTAGGTGGCGACTGCAGTCTTTTTAGAACCCTCAACGCTTTGTGGATATTGATTTGTGTTTTCCCCCCTCACCGTTGAGTTCGCACCAATTCACCGAAGAAGGATGGCTTGTGAATGGTGGTGAGGGCTGGAGGAAGGACTCAAGGACTAGGATTTAAAATCAGATAGGCACCTGCACAAGTCACAGTTTAAAAGATGATGGTTCAGACCGCCGTGGGAAATCATCTCGCAGCAGGTGTTCCCGGTCCCCAAAGCTGCATTTAAAAACAGGATGGGTAACATCTCCTTCAGAAGGCAGAATCCGGCTCTGCGGCCAGCCCCCTTAGCGGCTGGCCAGGGCTAGGAGGGGTGTGGGGGTGTCGCCCC